>NC_091743.1:1266954-1479454 GCF_043380555.1 Nothobranchius furzeri | reverse complement strand
CACGGGGAACTTCATCTGATCTTTTAATGGAACGGTCCTGCTTTGTTTAGTTCCTGGCCACTACATGCGATGGTGATGTGTTTACAGATGAATTGTACTAATTAGCCAGTGTGCTGTTTGTTCACTAATGAAATTACCCAAGCCTCAGAGGATGTGAACAGGAATGAAAATAAACCGGTTGCGCTCACACAGCAAACTCCAGGAAGTTCTTCCTGTACTTTCCCCCTGACCTTCTAGTTAGATGAGCTGTAATAGGGATGCTAAAAACAACTTCATCGCTGCTTTCGCTCACATCAAACAGAAGGGTGTTGAACAAGTGAAAGGCTTGGGCGGTCTTCATTTATGCGGGTAAAGCCTTCCCACATTAAACCCAGGTATCTCCTGTGGTGGTAATCTCACTACATCTAGTGCACTTGAATGGTTTCTACAACATCTTACAACCTTCCACGTTTAGATAATGGCCAGTAAAGTTGTGTTGGGGCTAACACTGACAGAACTAAGAGATTTAAACAATAAGTGAACTGGAACAAAGGGTTTCAACTCTACAGCAACATCGATGTGTTGATGTTCAATCCTACCCACAATGCATCACAAGAACACCCAATCTGTGGGTGAAAATACAAATGTTAATCTGGAGTGGAGCTAAAAGTAGAGGCTTGTTGAATCAATTGGGCTTAAAATGTAAGCCTTTAAATGATTACGATACACAGTATGTGTATGATCCAGTACATACACAGTATGTGTATGATCCAGTACATACACAGTATGTGTACGATCCAGTACATACACAGTATGTGTATGATCCAGTACATACACAGTATGTGTATGATCCAGGTTAAGTGGACACTGGCTAAGTGGTTCTCCGATCGTCTGACATTTAACAGCTGATCGACTCAAATACGCCACATTTAGTTTTGATCCCGACCAAATCAAATCCCCTAAACTGTTTTATCTTCAGTGACATAAAATCATTTCTGACTATTTGTTTAGGCGTCAGCTGGTGGGTGGGATATGCAGCGCTCTGATGTCACAGAGGCTGCTTTCTGTGTAATCAGTGTGTTTGCACTGCTAACGTTATGAGTTACTGCTAAGAAGACAGGTGTGTGTGGATAAATGTGTAACAGTCAGCACTTCATGTAGAACCTTTCCTGTGTTAGGCTGTAGGTGAGGCAGCAGAAGCGTTTACAGGAAGTGCATGCTGCATACTAAACAACAGATCTTCACCTAATCACTCATGATGGGGTTAAACACACATGTTGTCATGTTTCCACCCAACCCTAGCACTGCACAACTACAAGCACCAACTGTAGTTTGTCACTTTCAGGTCGAGGCAAGAATCGAAGACAAAGCATCTTCTAGAGCCGCCAGAGAGGACGAAGCACAGGAGAAGCTGCCTTTCCTGTCTACAACACACACACACACACACACACACACACGCACACACACGCACGCACACACACACACACACGCACACGCACACACACACACACACACGCGCACACACACACGCACACGCACACGCACACGCACACACACACACATTTGTTCATACTTGTGTGTGTCCGTAGGCACTTGTCATCTATTAGGGTCATGGACATTGGTGACCACATCAGCCGTGCTCTCTGCAGGACCCATGCACCGTGTCCATCTAAAGTGGGCGTGTCTTAGATGTCATGGACAAAAAAGACCAAACAAGGAGAAAAACAACACTGTCTGATGGAAGTGAGGAGAGGGGTTTTGGTAACATCTGGATAAGAATCAGCCAGGGAGAACAAGTTTGTCAAACCTGTCAGTTCTCTGGAGAGAAATCACAAGAACCTTCATCTTATTTTGAAGATAATTGACCCATCAGACCGTTGTTGCTGTAAGGAAAGCTGTAGCCTGCTGAATTATGCTGGCTCATAGCAGTGGAGCGCTCAACAGGCCCAGAAATTCAACCTAAATCCAGAATGACCCGACAGCCTGAAACTAGCTCACCTGACATCATCACGCTGAACACTCGTCCGTGTCCACCTGAGCCAGAGTTATTGGTTTTAGGACTTCCTTACAAAAATCTACAGAGGAATAATTCTATTCAGTTTATTCATAAAGTGCCAACTGGGGTGTAGGGCTGAGAAGTTCACCAGTGCATGATGGTGCTCGTCCATGTAAGGCCCAAAATCCAGAAGCAGGATCTCGAATTAAACATTCCAGCTGATACTAGCTACCTTCTAAGGAACCCAGCAGGTTGCATCGAGTCACTGACTAGTGTCAGAGTCTTTACAGCAATCCTCATACTAAGCAAGCATGCAGCGACAGTGGAGAGGAAAACTCCCTTTTAACAGGAAGAAACCTCCAGAGAATCCTGGCTCAGTATAAGCAGCCATCCTCCACGACACACACACACACACACACACACACACACACACACACACACACACACACACACACACACACACACACACACACACATTATGAAAGAAAATAAAACATTTGCACAAACAGTTAAACAGCACATGTTGCTCATTAGGTATTTGCACACAGTAGATTTTTTTTGATTGCTCTCAACACAAAAGTGTTTTTGCTCACGAGGCAATCAGTGGCCAGTAGTCATCCCTGCTTTGCCACACTAAGGTGGGGTGTGGGGTGGTACGTTCAGGCTTTATCAGAGGTTATTTTAAAAGGAGGTAGACCTGGTTGTCCAGTAACTATAAGGTTGCAGGTTCATCCCGGCTCCCACTAGAGAATGCTGCTGTTGTGTCCTTGGGCAAGACACTTAACTCACCTGGCCTGCTGGTGGTGCTCGGAGGCCTCACCTCTCTCAGAGCGCCCCAGGGCAGCTGTGGCTACAATGTAGCTCATCACCATCAGTGTGTGAATGTGTGTGTGAATGACTGATTGTATTGTGAAGCGCCTTGGGGGGTTCCAGGACTCTATAAGGTGCTATACAAATAAAGGCCATTTACCACTTAAAAACCCAACTTCCAGCTTCGACTGGATTAAACTCTAAACAGTGCATTGGAGGTAAGGCGTTAAATGTGTTTACACTGAACTGTAGTGGTTCTGATGTCAGGGTCCAGATGAGAAAAACAGTCACAGAGAATCATCACGCTTCTCTACGAGAGGGACCACTTTTATTCTGTTATTGCTGTTTGTTGTCACAACAGAAAACGAGTAAAGAAATTCGTTTAAAGTCATCTAAACTAAAACAAGAGAAGCTGCAACAGCAAATCTGCTAAACAAGCTAGTTTTTAAACACAAACGCAGCGATGGACCTTTCACCCCTCCCGTCACCGATAGGGAGCCTAAGAATCCCCCCCTTCCAATCGGCTCATGGGTCCCCAGAAGACTGAAATAATGAATGTAATTCAATGGAGCTGAAAACATTATTTTCTAACCCGCTTTGCCTCACGCCCTGGATCGCACATATGTTGTACTGCTATTTAAATGAAAAGTAATGTTGGGTGTTTGGACCACGCCAGACGTGTACTTTGAGATTTATCAGCTTGTAAACATTTGTAATTAGCATGACTACAAACAAGACATCTGCACGTTGCATATATGCTGAACTGCTCCTGGCTCTTGAGTACAGACGCTTTTTTCTCCTCTCCCTCCCTGCTCTTCCCAAGGCTCTTGTGTCCTGTCTGCCTGTGCACGGCGCTTCTCTGCATTTTTTATGGAAAATGGAAATTATTAAACATGGATCTGGTCAGGTGGTCTTTCAACGCGATTGACAATATCTTTTCAACGATGAGATCGGGAGATGGGGCTCCCGGATACCCCTCTGGGACAGAGCCAGCTGGGTACATCATGGACTCCTGGAAACAGTGGAACCTGATCTGCCTGTCTCAACTGTCAGTAGAGGATTCTGAAGATGTCTGGATATTCATGGTTTTACCGGAAAATTAACGAGCTTTCGAGGAATATTGGCTTAATCCCGGAGCTCAGGGATGGATTGCATCGGGATGTAAACTCGCATAATTGTCGAGATGAGTCGTAAGCTTGGAACTTTGGCTGAGATTCAGGCTCTGGCACAGAAGGTTGATTCGACCAAGGAGAGGGTTGACAAATCAGCACGGATTGGGATAGATTAATTACGCCATTATTGGATCTAGAGGGGTTGAAGACCAACAGAGCTCTAAGGCAGAGAGGAAAGTATCTCTGTCTGTACCCAAAACAATTCCTGTTATCTGAATCTGGTGCCCTTGAGCCTGTGAGGCTGAAGTGTAAACTCCCCTCAGAAGAAATGTGGAATGCTGCTGTCGCTATGGAAACTCTTTCTCCCTATCCCAGCCCGGGCGGGACTGTGACCGGTGAAGGCCGTGGAACCGTCTCTAGGAGTCACTGTGCTCTCTAACCCAATAATCTCGCTCCCCTGTCCAAACGGAGGTGGTGAGCGCTGCTCTGCGGCTGTGCACTCTGAAGTGAGGAGAGTCCCAGAACCTTCCATCCCCACCTAGTGGACACTTATGTTGTGTATCGTCTGAAGTCTGTGTGCATCTCTGTCTGAGGTGTTTTTTTGCATAGCAAAGCCATCCTCTCTGTCGGGGGTAACTCTGAAGTGCCTTTTTTCCCTCCCCCTGACTCTACCCTCATATAAACCCTCTTGATCTATAACGGTGGCGTGACTCGTGTTGCGAATGACCACAGTCACCAATTCTTGTCATGTGTCTATGTATGTATGTCTGATCTTGGAATTGTCTGTACTGAAACAATTGAATTTCCCTCTGGGATTAATAAAGTGTTTCTGAATTGAATAGAATTTGAATGACATCATCACAAAGTCTCCTCCCCCTTGAGTAGCTGCTACTTACCACATGACCAGATTTATGGTGGTTCTTTCCTCCTGAAGGAAGCATTTGAAGTTCGTTGAACTTAAAGCCATTTTCCCTCTGTTTTGTTTCCATGTCTGGTTTGATGACGTCACTTTCGTGATGCGCATTTGTTGTCCTGGACTTATTTTCACACAAACCTAGAAAAGCATTTCCCCCCCATTCAAAAATAAGCACGTTTTTAATATCAAAATGCATCTTTAAAAATCACGGACGTCATATGTGAAATCCGTGGCACAAAACAAGTGGAATTAGAAACTAGCCTTTTTAGCCTCGTTGACTTGCTTTCATTTTTTTTGTTCTTCCGGGAACCCATGGTCTGGAAGTAGATGGGCGTGACTTAGGCTCCCTACCATGTAAAGGCCACACCCCTTGATACTGGAACCACAGTAACCACTGTAAACAAGATAGTGTTAAACACCAGTCACCGTTTTCTAGGTCCCAGCATCTTTTGTTGTCCGTGACTTCAAATGGTGTTTTTCTTTTTGGGACTCGGGTAGTTTGACCTAAAGTTGAAGTGGTAGCAACAGGCTGTTTCTCCTTCTCTGATATAATTGAGCGGAGAACGTCTCACACCAGTGGTGTTCTGTTGCTAAATACGTGAGTGTGTAATGAGTGGAGGACCAAGGGAAGTGCGGAGGTTCGGTGAGACCAACAACAAATGGTTGGTTTCAGACTGAGCCGTGTCATTGGCGGAGGTTTTTAAACAAATGTGAGAGAACCACTTCATTATTTTTTTTAAATCTCCACAATATTTTTAAAGCTAGGAATGCCCTGTTCCGATATTGATATCGGCCCAAAAACACTATCGGATTAAATCGGACCGCATCAAAAATCTCCGATATTAGCAGTGTGTTACGCTTTAAATTCCATTCCAGCAGTTCTATCCATCAGCGCCCAGATCCTGCATGCAAAGTCCACGTGATCAGAACAGTGTGTGCTAGCAAAGTAGCAAAGAACGATGTCAGCCATGTGACTGTATTTTTCGTCAAAGTCCGAAAAAGACAAGCATCACACAAGCACAAGTCCTTTGGCAAGACGCTGAACCCAACTTGCCTGCTGGTGGCGGTCGGAGGGGCCAGTGGTGCCTGTCTACGGCAGACTTGCCTCTGTCAGTGCGCCTCAGGCCCTACCACCACCAGGGTGTGAATGTGTGTGTGAACGACTGATTGTGTTGTAAAGCACCTTGGGGGTCCCAGGACTCTAGAAGGTGCTATATAAAATACAGGCCATTTACCGTTTAAAGCAAACCCAGATGTAACATACAGACATTTACCACAGATGATGAAAACTCTATTTAATATACATTCATTTGTTTTAGATGTTACATATTATTAAGGCTATCCCTGGTATGGCAGCCATTGGTGTGTGATCATGTTGTACATACAAGAGCAAACTGGTAGCATCACAGCTCTCTTTTAGGGTAGCTCTACTGGCACAGAGCTAAGGTTGGGCTTTGGCTGGCAGCAGACTCCCTTGTGAACTTGAAGCTCCACTGAACCGTGAAGAAACTTGCCTTGCGACTGAACTGGTGTGTCTTTTCCCCGTACAGTGTTAACGGCTGACTTTCATTCAAGTAAATTGAAGTTGCCGTTGTAAACTGTGCATGATATTTTGGCTTGTGAAGAATCTATATTTGATCTATAGTGTAGCCAGTGTGTCGGGAGACATTTGCTTTGTGGTTGTAACTAATTATCGGTGTCTGGTATTTGCACAAACCAAAAGTGTCCTCTGAAGCCTGCTCCCTTCCCATCCTGTCCTCCCTACCAGGTACAGCAGGAGTTTAACTTTAAGCCCTTGTTTACTGCTACAGTCCAATTGCTCTTTCTAAAGTCCCTAAAATAATATTTGAAATAAGTGAATTATGTGTTTATGAATAAAAAGTCACTTTAAATCACTTTTATCTACAGATGAGGACAGCATTGTTGGTACCATTCGGCCAATAAAAGAGAAACCCACAGTGGTCACAAAATTAACTTGAATCTGACAAAACTAATAATAATTTAAAAATTATATGAAATTTACCCAACTAATGTCAGACGTTTCTTTTCAACCATGCTTCATTTCATTTATATAAAAAATAAACTCGTGGAATAGGCCTGGCCAAAAATTTAATTAAAGTAAATTCTGTTTATTTATAAAGCACCAAATCCGACCAGAGTCATCTCAAGGATCTTCACACGGTGAACATTCCAGTACAGGTCAGGTCATCGAGCCGCTCAGTAAAAAGGTTCCTGTATAAGGATTCCACCTTCCTCAGGATCCACTCATTTCCCTCTTTCCGTTTCATTGTCTCGCTTTCTTTACAATTTTTTTTATCACAACTGTCTATTGTTTGCTCACTTTCGACATGTTTTTAATCATTTTCTAAATTCTTTTTTTTTATTTAACATTTTTTGTTTTGTGAAGGCCTCGTGATTTTTATCTTGAGAGAAATGATATTTTCTTCTTCAAGGCAGAGTTATGATGCTAATTTTAAGATGACGGTGGTCAATGCGTAGTATAACACACCGTCCCTGCTGTGAGCCATGGTGCAGGTTCTGTTATGCTCTGGGGCTGCTTTGCTGCATCTGGCACAGGGAGTCTCTAATCTGTGCAGGGTACAATGAAATCTCAGGAATATCAAGGGACTCTGTGTCAGTGCCAGAAAGCTCGGTCTCGGTTGCAGGCCATGGGTCTTGCAACAGGACGGTGACCCAAAACACAGCTAAAACACCCAAGAAGGGCCAAGAGATAAACATTGGACTATTCTAAAGTGGCCTTCAATGAGTCCTGACCTCAATCCTACTGAGCATCTTCAGGACGAGCTGAAACATGTCGTCTGGAAAAGGCTCACTTCAAGCCTGAGACAATTTAGCAGTTCGCTCATGAGGACTGGGCCAAAATACCTGCTGAGAGGTGCAGACGTCTCACTGACAGTTACAGGAATCATTTGATTGCAGTAATTGCCTCAGAAGGTTGTGCAACAAAATATGAAGTTAGGCGCCAAAGTCACTAAATTGCAACAAGCATCATTGCTGAGTTTAACAAACCACGGCTGTACATATGATCCCTTGTGAAGTTATTGCTTTCCACCAGAAGATAGTGGAGATGTGAAACTTCAGGTTGAGCAACACTTTTGGGTGTTTTTCTACTGAAAGCTGCAGCATTTATGGAGTTGTAAAACCACCTCCCGTCGGGAGGGTCCCGGTGGAGGAGAGGAGGAGACGAGCGGAGCTCATAGAGGCCGATTATTGAGGAAAACCTCACAATGCTGACAGGTTTGTTCATTGACGCAGTGGCGGTTCTACATGGAATTACTCCCCGGGCGAGGCCCCTTTGAGCCCCCACCCCCACCCCACCCCCACCACCACACCACCACCACACCACCCCACCTGCACGAACACACGCATGTTTTCTACAATCAGTCATGTTTTATTAGAACGACTATTGAACATTCATTTTTCTAAGTTGCACATATTTACATTAATTACTATGAAGTTGTCAGAATGTAAAGTAATATACATTATATACTGTATCAAAATATATAGAATCAAATATACAAAAACAAACAATAACTAAATATTAAAAATATATGAACATAATAGATAATAAATATTCTAAATAGCTAAAATATTTCACACATAACAAACTAAAGATAATCACTACAGCATTGCACTTAGAACAGAAAACACAAACTAAAACTAGAACTGCAAGCAGTTATCAACGGGTTCCAAGCCCCCAGCGCCAGTCGCCTACCCGGCCCCGCCCTCCACTTCGCCAGTCCTCACGCGGTCCCGCCCCAAAAACACGTTCTCCCGCCGGCGTTCGTCAGCTCACTTCAACCGGCGCAATGAAAGTAACACTCAGGATACGTCATTAAACCTGCAAAGCCTATACACATATCTTTCAGAGGCATGGCTGACTCCTCAATCGTGATTACAATGGAATTCCACTGTTTCCTTATTAAAGAACGTGAAGATTTAATGAGTGAGGTTATCAAACAATGATCTATACATCAACAGAATATTACCAATAACATAAACACTTGATAATGTCTTTAGATTTAAAAGATTTTCAACAAAAACTATGAGTTTCATTTTGTGACTTACTGAACAAATGTTTTAAAAAATCATGAAAAATACATAAATCATCCTAAAATTACCAAAATATTCTCACATGGCAGTGTTAACATGCGGAATAATATGATGTTGTTTTTAAATCAGTAGACTCAAAGCTTTTTTGAAGAAAAATTGGGAAATATAACTATAAAGGTCACAACAAAAATAAAAATATTCATAAAAAAATAGTGCTACTTTCTAAAATTAGGAGAAAAATCTCAGATCACCATAGGTACATGTGGGATGTTATAAATGGCTTATATTTACTGTATACCTAAAAAGCTTTCTAACAAAAATTAATTACGTTGTTGTCCAAATATACAGAAAAACTGGTAAAAAGTTAAAAATTCATTAAAAATATACGCTTTTGTACAGAAATCTCAAAATATTCCCAGGTTGCCTCTGTGATGTGAGAATTCTTCTTATATTTTTGTTGGGGTCATAAATGTAAAACTGTACTTACAATAAAATAATACTTGCATTAGTGGCTGTAGACAAAAATATGTCCTATAATTAAACACTAGGGGGAGCTCAAATCAAGACGACATTTTTTTTTGTTTCATAACCCACCTAAGAGTGAACTTTGTGGCAAATTACAAGAAGATTGTGAGAACAGAATTTGCGCTACAATTGCTAGCCTAAAAACGTATTTTCGTAAATATAAAGCGCAAACCTCTTTGTGGAGCTGCGGCTTTCGTGACATAAGCTCTAGCCTATTCATTTAACACAATCTGGAAATCTTAGCCTCTTACATGCAAATAGTGATTTTTAGGAAATTTTTCAAATTTGAAATTTTAAATGATCATAAACCACGCCCACTTTGATCAATCATTACCATATTGATAATGTAGTCTTAAGACTTTATAGTGATGACAGCCACTAAGTTTCGTGCCGATCCATTTAGCCGGTTCAGCAGTATAATTTCTTCCCAGTTATAGCGCCCCCTATTGTTTAATCAAGTTGAAAACCAGGACATACACTTGAATTGACCTTAGGTATGACTGTTATGAACAGCTTTGAAAAATGTCAAAATCTCTTGAAGTTACGCTAAAAAAACTTTTTCATTCCCAAAAAATTATTTTAAAAAATCATATTTAAAAAAATAAGCAAATTATCGAAAATCCCTTCACATCTTTTGGTCAGCCGCTCCTCCTCTCTTGTCAGGGAAAGTTTTGATGTGATTGAGTTTGACGGCCGGGAGGAGTTAACGAAAGTACGTTGTACTTACTATGCAAATTTCTACTAATTTGCATAAGTTTAAAACATTTTTTAAATTACTCATCTAAATTTGACTGACTCAAAGAAAACATTGGAATAGATCATTTGTTTTTTTACAAAAGAAATGGGGAGAAACATGCCAAAAATATTTTTGGGGTACCAGAGCGCCACCTATTGGACAAAATTCAAAAAATTTTCTGTGATTGTAGATGTCACGATGACTGATATGAATTGTAATTTTCTGTATAGAATATGTATTTTTCATGAGTAAAAGGGCGAAAATTTTTAAAGCCTATAAGCCACGCCCACTTTTTAATCATTTTCAAAATATAGCTTAAGGGTCCGACGATTAACATATGTGCCAAGTTCTGTGGAAATCCATCAAGCCGTTTAGCTGAAACAAACTTTTTGACTCTTTAGCGCCCCCTATTGGTGAATCCAAACAAAATGGGGTAGATAGGACTTACCGCTCATACTTTGTAAGGTTCTAGAGTCTCATCAATTTATTTTGAGAAATGGTGAAGATATCATCAATTAACACATGTGCTAGCTAGCTCACTGATTTTGACATGGTGTCATTAGCCCAATTTTCAATATTTCTGCATTTTTCTTCATCACAACAACTTAGCCTAGTCCGTAGATCACATGTACGAAGTTTGAAGTTGATTCGACGAAAAATGTCGAATAGGTGATTAAAACTAAGTTTTGCATTTTTTGCGATCTAGCAAAAAATCTAGTTAGGCGGAAATGGGCGTGGCCAATACAAAAAAGATGGAGAATCAATCAAGGATCATGTGCATATAAAGTTTTTGACTGTAGGACCTACGGTTTGGGAGCTAGTAGCTGAAACGTGTTGACCTCTGCAATAGCGCCACCTAGGTGACCCGGGGTCCAAATTTTCGAATCTGAGTAGCGGTCAGGATTTTCTATCAGACTGCCATGTCAGATTTTTCCTTGCAATTTCAGGCTCTTGCGCCCATACAGACACAGCGGAGAAGAATAATAATAATAAATAATAAATAATAAATAATGAAAAATCCGTAGAAAAACAATAGGGTTCCCTGCCCTTTGGGCTTGGAACCCTAATTAAAACCTAACCTTGATGCAACGTCATCAATAATGTCATCACATGAAATCTGCTCCCCTACTGAGTGATTGATACTAATCAGAGCCAGGTGAGTGAGCCGCCCCTGAAACATAGGTGACCTCAGGTATGACTTGATCAAGTTTTGAAAAGCTCCTCTCAGCTGGAGCCACAGTGACTGGCAGAGCAGTCCAAAAGTTGGGGTAGATCTCCAATAAATCTTTACCATGATCCATATTTAGGGTTCCAAGCCCAAAGGGCAGGGAACCCTATTGTTTTTCTACGGATTTTTCATTATTATTTATTATTCTTCTCCGCTACGTTTGTATGGGGGCAGGAGCCAGAAATTGCCAGGAAAAATCTGACATGGCAGTCTGATACAAAATCCTGACCGCTACTCAGATTCGAAAATTTGGACCCCGCGTCACCTAGGTGGCGCTATTGCGGAGGTCAACACGTTTCAGCTACTAGCTCCCAAACCGTAGGTCCTACAGTCATAAACTTTATATGTACATGATCCTTGGGTGATTCTCCATCTTTTTTGTATTGGCCACGCCCATTTCCGCCTAACTAGATTTTTTGCTAGATCGCAAAAAACTCAAAACTTACTTTTAATCACCTATTCGTCATTTTTCGTCGAATCAACTTCAAACTTCGTACATATGATCTATGGACTAAGATAAGTTGTGGTGATGAAGAAAAATGCAGAAATATTGAAAATTGGGCTAATGACACCATGTCAAAATCAGTGTGCTAGCTAGCACATGTGGTAATTGATGATATCTTCACCATTTCTCAAGATAAATTGATGAGACTCTACACCCTTATGAAGTATGAGCGGTAAGCCCTATCTACCCGATTTTGTGTGGATTCACCAATAGGGGGCGCTAAAGAGTCAAAAAGTTTGTTTCAGCTAAACGGCTTGATGGATTTCCACAGAACTTGGCACATATGTTAATCATCGGACCCTTAAGCTATATTTTGAAAATGATTAAAAAGTGGGCGTGGCTTATAGGCTATAAATAGGCTTTAAACGTTTTCGCCCATTTACTCCTGAAAAATACATATTCTATACAGAAAATTACAATTCATATCAGTCATAATGACATCTACAATCACAGAAAATTTTTTGAATTTTGTCCAATAGGTGGCGCTGTGGTACCCCAAAAATATTTTTGGCATGTTTCTCCCCATTACTTTCGTAAAAAAACAAATGATCTCATCCAGTATGTTCATTGAGTCAGTCAAATTTAGATGAGTATTTTACAAAATGTTTTAAACTTATGCAAATTAGTAGAAATTTGCATAGTAAGTCCAACGTACTTTCGTTAACTCCTCCCGGCCGTCAAACTCAATCACATCACATCTTTCCCTGACAAGAGAGGAGGAGCGGCTGACCAAAAGATGTGAAGGGATTTTGGATAATTTGCTTATTTTTTTTAATATGATTTTTTTTTTAAAATTTTGGAGAATGAAAAAGTTTTTTTAGAGTAACTTCAAAAGATTTTGACATTTTTCAAAGCTGTTCATAACAGTCATACCTAAGGTCAATTCAAGTGTATGTCCTGGTTTTCAACTTGATTAAACAATAGGGGGCGCTATAACTGGGAAGAAATTATACTGCTGAACTGGCTAAATGGATCTGCACGAAACTTAGTGGTTGTCATCACTATAGAGTCTTAAGATTACATTATCAATATGGTAATGATTTATCAAAGTGGGCGTGGCTTATGATCATTTAAAATTTCAAATTTGAAAAATTTCCTAAAAATCATTATTTGCATGTAAGAGGCTAAGATTTCCAGATTGTGTTAGCTGGATAGGCTAGAGCTTATGTCACGAAAGCCGCAGCTCCATGTTGAGGTTTACGCTTTATATTTATGAAAATACATTTTTAGGCTAGCAATTGTAGCGCAAATTCTGTTCTCACAACCTTCTTGTAATTTGCTACAAAGTTCACTCTTAGGTGGTTTATGAAACAAAAAAAATGTCGTCTTGATATGAGCTCCCCCTTGTGTTTAATTTTAGGACATATTTTTGTCTACAGACACTAATGCAAATATTATTTTATTGTAAGTACAGTTTTACATTTATGACCCCAACAAAAATATAAAAAGAATTCTCACGTCACAGAGGCAACCTGGGAATATTTTGAGATTTCTGTACAAAAGCATAGATTTTTAATGAATTTTTAACTTTTTACCAGTTTTTCTGTATAGTTGGACAACAACGTAATTAATTTTTGTTAGAAAACTTTTTAGGTATACAGTAAATATAAGCCATTAACAACATTCCACACGTACCTACGGTGATCTGAGATTTTTCTCCTAATTATAGAAAGTAGCACTATTTTTTTATGAATATTTAAATTTTTGTTGTGAACTTTATAGTTATATTTCCTAATTTTTCTTCAAAAAAGCTTTGAGTCAACTGATTTAAAAACAACATCATATTATTCCGCATGTTAACACTGCCATGTGAGAATATTTTGGTAATTTTATGATGATTTATGTATTTTTCATGATTTTTTAAAACAATTGATCAGTAAGTCACAAAATGAAACTCATTGTTTTTGTTGAAAATCTATTAAATCTAAAGACATTATCAAGTCTTTATGTTATTTGTAATATTCTGTTGATGTATAGATGATTGTTTGATAATCTCACTCATTAAATCTTCACGTTCTTTAATAAGGAAACAGTGGAATTCCATTGTAATCACGATTGAGAAGTCAGCCATGCCTCTGAAAGATATGTGTATAGGCTTTGCAGGTTTAATGACGTATCCTGAGTGTTACTTTCATTGCGCCGGTTGAAGTGAGCTGACGGGACGCCGGCGGGAGAACGTGTTTTTGGGGCGGGACCGCGTGAGGACTGGCGAAGTTGAGGGCGGGGCGGGTGGGCGACTGGCGCTGGGGGCTTGGAACCCGTTGATAACTGCTTGCAGTTCTAGTTAGGGTTCCAAGCCCAAAGGGCAGGGAACCCTATTGTTTTTCTACGGATTTTTCATTAGGGTTCCAAGCCCAAAGGGCAGGGAACCCTATTGTTTTTCTACGGATTTTTCATTATTAGGGTTCCAAGCCCAAAGGGCAGGGAACCCTATTGTTTTTCTACGGATTTTTCATTATTAGGGTTCCAAGCCCAAAGGGCAGGGAACCCTATTGTTTTTCTACGGATTTTTCATTATTTATTATTTATTATTTATTATTATTATTCTTCTCCGCTGTGTCTGTATGGGCGCAAGAGCCTGAAATTGCCAGGGAAAATCTGACATGGCAGTCTGATAGAAAATCCTGACCGCTACTCAGGTTCGAGAATTTGGACCCCGCGTCACCTAGGTGGCGCTATTGCGGAGGTCAACACGTTTTAGTTACTAGCTCCCAAACCGTAGGTCCTATAGTCAAAAACTTTATATGTCCATGATCCTTGGATGATTCTCCATCTTTTTTGTATTGGCCACGCCCATTTCCGCCTAACTAGATTTTTTGCTAGATCGCAAAAAATGCAAAACTTAGTTTTAATCACCTATTCGTCATTTTTCGTCGAATCAACTTCAAACTTTGTACATATGATCTATGGACTAAGATAAGTTGTTGTGATGCAGAAAAACGCAGAAATATTGAAAATTGGGCTAATGACAACATGTCAAAATCAGTGCGCTAGCTATCACATGTGCTAATTGATGATATCTTCACCATATCTCAAGATAAAGTGATGAGACTCTAGACCCTTATGAAGTATGAGCGGTAAGCCCTATCTTCCCCATTTTGTTCGGATTCACCAAAAGGGGGCGCTAAAGAGGCAAAAAGTTAGTTTGAGCTAAACGGCTTGATGGATTTCCACAGAACTTGGCACATATGTTAATCATCAGACCTTTAAGCTATATTTTGAAAATGATTAAAAAGTGGGCGTGGCTTATAGGCTTTAAAAATTTTCGCCCTTTAACTGATGAAAAATACATATTCTATACAGAAAGTTACAAATTTTATCAGTCATAGTGACATCTACAATCACAGATATAAATTTGAATTTTGTCCAATAGGTGGCGCTGTTGTACCCCAAAAAAGGTTTTGGCATGTCTCTCCTCAATGTTTTAGTAAAAAAACAAATGGGCTCATCCAGTATGTTCATTGAGTCAGTCAAATTTAGATGAGTATTTTAAAAAATAATTTAAACTTATGCTAATTAGTAGAAATTTGCATAGTAAGTCAAACGTACTTTCGTTAACTCCTCCCGGCCGTCAAACTCAATCACATCACAACTTTGCCTGACAAGAGGGGGGGAGCGGCTGACCAAAAGTTGTGAAGGGATTTTGGATAATTTGCTTATTTTTTTTAATATGATTTTTTTAAATAATTTTTTGGGAATGAAAAAGTTTTTTTAGCGTAACTTCAAAAGATTTTGACATTTTTCAAAGCTGTTCATAACACTCATACCTAAGGTCAATTCAAGTGTATGTCCTGGTTTTCAACTTGATTAAACAATAGGGGGCGCTATAACTGGGAAGAAATTATACTGCTCAACCAGCTAAATGGATCTGCACGAAACTTAGTGGTTGTCATCACTATAGAGTCTTAAGACTACATTATCAATATGGTAATGATTGATCAAAGTGGGCGTGGTTTACGATCATTTAAAATTTCAAATTTGAAAAATTTCCTAAAAATCACTATTTGCATGTAAGAGGCTAAGATTTCCAGATTGTGGTTACTGGATAGGCTAGAGCTTATGTCACGATAGCCGCAGCTCCACAAAGAGGTTTGCGCTTTATATTAACAAAAATACATTTTTACGCTAGCAAGTGTGGCACAAATTCTGTTCTCACAATCTTCTTGTAATTTACCACAAAGTTCACTCTTAGGTGGTTTATGAAACAAAAAAAATGTCGTCTTGATTTGAGCTCCCCCTAGTGTTCAATTATAGGACATATTTTTGTCTACAGCCACTAATGCAAATATTATTTTATTGTAAGAAAAGTTTTACATTTATGATCTTACAAAAATATGACCACAATACACACGTCACAGAGGCAATCTGGGAATATTTTGAGATTTTTGTACAAAAGCATTGATTTTTAATGAATTTTTTACTTTTTGCCAGTTATTTTGTATAGTTGGACAACAACGTAATTAATTTTTGTTAGAAAGCTTTTTAGGTATACAGTAAATATAAGCCATTTACAACATTCCACATGTACCTATGGTTATCTGAGATTTTTCTCCTAATTTTAGAAAGTAGCACTATTTTTTTATGAATATTTTAATTTTTGTTGTGACCTTTATAGTTATATTTCCCAATTTTTCTTTAAAAAAGCTTTGAGTCTACTGATTTAAAAACAACATCATATTATTCCGCATGTTACCACTGCCATGTGAGAATATTTTGGTAATTTTAGGATGAGTTGTGTATTTTTCATGATTTTTTTAAACATTTGGTCAGCAAGTCACAAAATGAAACTCATTGTTTTTGTTGAAAATCTATTAAATCTAAACACATTATAAAGTATTTATGTTATTTGTAACATTCTGTTGATGTATAGATTATTGTTTAATAATCTCACTCATTAAATCTTCACGTTCTTTAATAAGGAAACAGTGGAATTCCATTGTAATCACGATTGAGAAGTCAGCCATGCCTCTGAAAGATATGTGTATAGGCTTAGCCGGTTTAATGACGTATCCTGAGTGTTAGTTTCATTGCGCCGGTTGAAGTGAGCTGACGGGACGCCGGCGGGAGAACGTGTTTTTGGGGCGGGACCGCGTGAGGACTGGCGAAGTTGAGGGCGGGGCGGGTGGGCGACTGGCGCTGGTGGCTTGGAACCCGTTGATAACTGCTTGCAGTTCTAGTTAGGGTTCCAAGCCCAAAGGGCAGGGAACCCTATTGTTTTTCTACGGATTTTTCATTATTTATTATTTATTATTAGGGTTCCAAGCCCAAAGGGCAGGGAACCCTATTGTTTTTCTACGGATTTTTCATTATTTATTATTTATTATTTATTATTATTATTCTTCTCCGCTGTGTCTGTATGGGCGCAAGAGCCTGAAATTGCAAGGAAAAATCTGACATGGCAGTCTGATAGAAAATCCTGACCGCTACTCAGATTCGAAAATTTGGACCCCGGGTCACCTAGGTGGCGCTATTGCAGAGGTCAACACGTTTCAGCTACTAGCTCCCAAACCGTAGGTCCTACAGTCAAAAACTTTATATGCACATGATCCTTGATTGATTCTCCATCTTTTTTGTATTGGCCACGCCCATTTCCGCCTAACTAGATTTTTTGCTAGATCGCAAAAAATGCAAAACTTAGTTTTAATCACCTATTCGACATTTTTCGTCGAATCAACTTCAAACTTCGTACATGTGATCTATGGACTAGGCTAAGTTGTTGTGATGAAGAAAAATGCAGAAATATTGAAAATTGGGCTAATGACACCATGTCAAAATCAGTGCGCTAGCTAGCACATGTGTTAATTGATGATATCTTCACCATTTCTCAAAATAAATTGATGAGACTCTAGAACCTTACAAAGTATGAGCGGTAAGTCCTATCTACCCCATTTTGTTTGGATTCACCAATAGGGGGCGCTAAAGAGTCAAAAAGTTTGTTTCAGCTAAACGGCTTGATGGATTTCCACAGAACTTGGCACATATGTTAATCGTCGGACCCTTAAGCTATATTTTGAAAATGATTAAAAAGTGGGCGTGGCTTATAGGCTTTAAAAATTTTCGCCCTTTTACTCATGAAAAATACATATTCTATACAGAAAATTACAATTCATATCAGTCATCGTGACATCTACAATCACAGAAAATTTTTTGAATTTTGTCCAATAGGTGGCGCTCTGGTACCCCAAAAATATTTTTGGCATGTTTCTCCCCATTTCTTTTGTAAAAAAACAAATGATCTATTCCAATGTGTTCTTTGAGTCAGTCAAATTTAGATGAGTAATTTAAAAAATGTTTTAAACTTATGCAAATTAGTAGAAATTTGCATAGTAAGTCCAACGTACTTTCGTTAACTCCTCCCGGCCGTCAAACTCAATCACATCAAAACTTTCCCTGACAAGAGAGGAGGAGCGGCTGACCAAAAGATGTGAAGGGATTTTCGATAATTTGCTTATTTTTTTAAATATGATTTTTTTAAATAATTTTTTGGGAATGAAAAAGTTTTTTTAGCGTAACTTCAAGAGATTTTGACATTTTTCAAAGCTGTTCATAACAGTCATACCTAAGGTCAATTCAAGTGTATGTCCTGGTTTTCAACTTGATTAAACAATAGGGGGCGCTATAACTGGGAAGAAATTATACTGCTGAACCGGCTAAATGGATCGGCACGAAACTTAGTGGCTGTCATCACTATAAAGTCTTAAGACTACATTATCAATATGGTAATGATTGATCAAAGTGGGCGTGGTTTATGATCATTTAAAATTTCAAATTTGAAAAATTTCCTAAAAATCACTATTTGCATGTAAGAGGCTAAGATTTCCAGATTGTGTTAAATGAATAGGCTAGAGCTTATGTCACGAAAGCCGCAGCTCCACAAAGAGGTTTGCGCTTTATATTTACGAAAATACGTTTTTAGGCTAGCAATTGTAGCGCAAATTCTGTTCTCACAATCTTCTTGTAATTTGCCACAAAGTTCACTCTTAGGTGGGTTATGAAACAAAAAGAAATGTCGTCTTGATTTGAGCTCCCCCTAGTGTTTAATTATAGGACATATTTTTGTCTACAGCCACTAATGCAAGTATTATTTTATTGTAAGTACAGTTTTACATTTATGACCCCAACAAAAATATAAGAAGAATTCTCACATCACAGAGGCAACCTGGGAATATTTTGAGATTTCTGTACAAAAGTGTATATTTTTAATGAATTTTTAACTTTTTACCAGTTTTTCTGTATATTTGGACAACAACGTAATTAATTTTTGTTAGAAAGCTTTTTAGGTATACAGTAAATATAAGCCATTTATAACATCCCACATGTACCTATGGTGATCTGAGATTTTTCTCCTAATTTTAGAAAGTAGCACTATTTTTTTATGAATATTTTTATTTTTGTTGTGACCTTTATAGTTATATTTCCCAATTTTTCTTCAAAAAAGCTTTGAGTCTACTGATTTAAAAACAACATCATATTATTCCGCATGTTAACACTGCCATGTGAGAATATTTTGGTAATTTTAGGATGATTTATGTATTTTTCATGATTTTTTAAAACATTTGTTCAGTAAGTCACAAAATGAAACTCATAGTTTTTGTTGAAAATCTTTTAAATCTAAAGACATTATCAAGTGTTTATGTTATTGGTAATATTCTGTTGATGTATAGATCATTGTTTGATAACCTCACTCATTAAATCTTCACGTTCTTTAATAAGGAAACAGTGGAATTCCATTGTAATCACGATTGAGGAGTCAGCCATGCCTCTGAAAGATATGTGTATAGGCTTTGCAGGTTTAATGACGTATCCTGAGTGTTACTTTCATTGCGCCGGTTGAAGTGAGCTGACGAACGCCGGCGGGAGAACGTGTTTTTGGGGCGGGACCGCGTGAGGACTGGCGAAGTGGAGGGCGGGGCCGGGTAGGCGACTGGCGCTGGGGGCTTGGAACCCGTTGATAACTGCTTGCAGTTCTAGTTAGGGTTCCAAGCCCAAAGGGCAGGGAACCCTATTGTTTTTCTACGGATTTTTCATTATTTATTATTTATTATTTATTATTATTATTCTTCTCCGCTGTGTCTGTATGGGCGCAAGAGCCTGAAATTGCCAGGGAAAATCTGACATGGCAGTCTGATAGAAAATCCTGACCGCTACTCAGATTCGAAAATTTGGACCCCGCGTCACCTAGGTGGCGCTATTGCGGAGGTCAACACGTTTTAGTTACTAGCTCCCAAACCGTAGGTCCTATAGTCAAAAACTTCATATGTCCATGATCCTTGGATGATTCTCCATCTTTTTTGTATTGGCCACGCCCATTTCCGCCTAACTAGATTTTTTGCTAGATCGCAAAAAACGCAAAACTTACTTTTAATCACCTATTCATCATTTTTTGTCGAATCAACTTCAAACTTCGTACATGTGATCTATGGACTAAGCTAAGTTGTTGAGATGAAGAAAAATGCAGAAATATTGAAAATTGGGCTAATGACACCATGTCAAAATCAGCGCGCTAGCTAGCACATGTGGTAATTGATGATATCTTCACCATTTCTCAAGATAAACTGATGAGACTCTAGACCCTTATGAAGTATGAGCGGTAAGCCCTATCTACCCCATTTTGTTTGGATTCACCAATAGGGGGCGCTAAAGAGTCAAAAAGTTTGTTTGAGCTAAACGGCTTGATGGATTTCCCCAGAACTTGGCACATATGTTAGTCATCGGACCCTTAAGCTACATTTTGAAAATGATTAAAAAGTGGGCGTGGCTTATAGGCTTTAAAATTTTTCGCCCTTTTACTCATGAAAAATATATATTCTAAACAGAAAATTACAATTCTTATCAGTCATAGTGACATCTACAATCACAGAAAATTTTTTGAATTTTGTCCAATAGGTGGCGCTGTGGTACCCCAAAAATATTTTTGGCATGTTTCTCCCCATTTTTTTCGTAAACAAACAAATGATCTCATCCAGTATGTTCATTGAGTCAGTCAAATTTAGATGAGTATTTTAAAAAGTGTTTTAAACTTATGCTAATTAGTAGAAATTTGCATAGTATGTCAAACGTACTTTCGTTAACTCCTCCCGGCCGTCAAACTCAATCACATCACAACTTTCCCTGACAAGAGAGGAGGAGCGGCTGACCAAAAGTTGTGAAGGGATTTTGGATAATTTGCTTATTTTTTTTAATATGATTTTTTAAAATAATTTTTTGGGAATGAAAAAGTTTTTTTAGCGTAACTTCAAAAGATTTTGACAATTTTCAAAGCTGTTCATAACAGCCATACCTAAGGTCAATTCAAGTGTATGTCCTGGTTTTCAACTTGATTAAACAATAGGGGGCGCTATAACTGGGAAGAAATTATACTGCTGAACTGGCTAAATGGATCTGCACGAAACTTAGTGGTTATCATCACTATAGAGTCTTAAGACCACAATATCAATATGGTAATGATTGATCAAAGTGGGCGTGGTTTATGATCATTTAAAATTTCAAATTTGAAAAATTTCCTAAAAATCACTATTTGCATGTAACAGGCTAAGATTTCCAGATTGTCTTAACTGGATAGGCTAGAGCTTAGGTCACGAAAGCCGCAGCTCCACGAAGAGGTGTGCGCTTTATATTTACGAAAATAAATTTTTAGGCTAGCAATTGTAGCGCAAATTCTGTTCTCACAATCTTCTTGTAATTTGCCAAAAAGTTCACTCTTAGGTGGTTTATGAAACAAAAAAAATGTCGTCTTGATTTGAGCTCCCCCTAGTGTTTAATTGTAGGACATATTTTTGTCTACAGCCACTAATGCAAATATTATTTTATTGTAAGTACAGTTTTACATTTATGACCCCATCAAAAATATGAGAAGAATTCTCACATCACAGAAGCAACCTGGGAATATTTTGAGATTTCTATACAAAAGCATAGATTTTTAATGAATTTTTAACTTTTTACCAGTTTTTCTGTATAGTTGGACAACAAAGTAATTAATATTTGTTTTAGAAAGCTTTTTAGGTATACAGTAAATATAAGCCATTTACAACATTCCACATGTACCTATGGTGATCTGAGATTTTTCTCCTAATTTTAGAAAGTAGCACTATTTTTTTATGAATATTTTAATTTTTGTTGTGACCTTTATAGTTATATTTCCCAATTTTTTCTTCAAAAAAGCTTTGAGTCTACTGATTTAAAAACAACATCATAGTATTCCGCATGTTAACACTGCCATGTGAGAATATTTTGGTAATTTTAGGATGATTTGTGTATTTTTCATGATTTTTTAAAACATTTGGTCAGTAAGTCACAAAATGAAACTCATAGTTTTTGTTGAAAATCTTTTAAATCTAAAGACATTATCAAGGATTTATGCTATTTGTAATATTCCGTTGATGTATAGATATTGTTTGATAATCTCACTCATTAAATCTTCACGTTCTTTAATAAGGAAACAGTGGAATTCCATTGTAACCACGATTGAGAAGTCAGCCATGCCTCTGAAAGATATGTGTATAGGCTTTGCCGGTTTAATGACGTATCCTGAGTGTTAGTTTCATTGCGCCGGTTGAAGTGAGCTGACGGGACGCCGGCGGGAGAACGTGTTTTTGGGGCTGGACCGCGTGAGGACTGGCGAAGTTGAGGGCGGGGCGGGTGGGCGACTGGCGCTGGGGGCTTGGAACCCGTTGATAACTGCTTGCAGTTCTAGTTATTTATTATTCTTCTCCGCTACGTTTGTATGGGGGCAGGAGCCAGAAATTGCCAGGAAAAATCTGACATGGCAGTCTGATACAAAATCCTGACCGCTACTCAGATTCGAAAATTTGGACCCCGCGTCACCTAGGTGGCGCTATTGCGGAGGTCAACACGTTTCAGCTACTAGCTCCCAAACCGTAGGTCCTACAGTCATAAACTTTATATGTACATGATCCTTGGGTGATTCTCCATCTTTTTTGTATTGGCCACGCCCATTTCCGCCTAACTAGATTTTTTGCTAGATCGCAAAAAACTCAAAACTTACTTTTAATCACCTATTCGTCATTTTTCGTCGAATCAACTTCAAACTTCGTACATATGATCTATGGACTAAGATAAGTTGTGGTGATGAAGAAAAAGGCAGAAATATTGAAAATTGGGCTAATGACACCATGTCAAAATCAGTGTGCTAGCTAGCACATGTGGTAATTGATGATATCTTCACCATTTCTCAAGATAAATTGATGAGACTCTACACCCTTATGAAGTATGAGCGGTAAGCCCTATCTACCCGATTTTGTGTGGATTCACCAATAGGGGGCGCTAAAGAGTCAAAAAGTTTGTTTCAGCTAAACGGCTTGATGGATTTCCACAGAACTTGGCACATATGTTAATCATCGGACCCTTAAGCTATATTTTGAAAATGATTAAAAAGTGGGCGTGGCTTATAGGCTATAAATAGGCTTTAAACGTTTTCGCCCATTTACTCCTGAAAAATACATATTCTATACAGAAAATTACAATTCATATCAGTCATAATGACATCTACAATCACAGAAAATTTTTTGAATTTTGTCCAATAGGTGGCGCTGTGGTACCCCAAAAATATTTTTGGCATGTTTCTCCCCATTACTTTCGTAAAAAAACAAATGATCTCATCCAGTATGTTCATTGAGTCAGTCAAATTTAGATGAGTATTTTAAAAAATGTTTTAAACTTATGCAAATTAGTAGAAATTTGCATAGTAAGTCCAACGTACTTTCGTTAACTCCTCCCGGCCGTCAAACTCAATCACATCACATCTTTCCCTGACAAGAGAGGAGGAGCGGCTGACCAAAAGATGTGAAGGGATTTTGGATAATTTGCTTATTTTTTTTAATATGATTTTTTTTTTTTAATTTTGGAGAATGAAAAAGTTTTTTTAGAGTAACTTCAAAAGATTTTGACATTTTTCAAAGCTGTTCATAACAGTCATACCTAAGGTCAATTCAAGTGTATGTCCTGGTTTTCACCTTGATTAAACAATAGGGGGCGCTATAACTGGGAAGAAATTATACTGCTGAACTGGCTAAATGGATCTGCACGAAACTTAGTGGTTGTCATCACTATAGAGTCTTAAGATTACATTATCAATATGGTAATGATTTATCAAAGTGGGCGTGGCTTATGATCATTTAAAATTTCAAATTTGAAAAATTTCCTAAAAATCATTATTTGCATGTAAGAGGCTAAGATTTCCAGATTGTGTTAGCTGGATAGGCTAGAGCTTATGTCACGAAAGCCGCAGCTCCATGTTGAGGTTTACGCTTTATATTTATGAAAATACATTTTTTAGGCTAGCAATTGTAGCGCAAATTCTGTTCTCACAACCTTCTTGTAATTTGCTACAAAGTTCACTCTTAGGTGGTTTATGAAACAAAAAAAATGTCGTCTTGATATGAGCTCCCCCTTGTGTTTAATTTTAGGACATATTTTTGTCTACAGACACTAATGCAAATATTATTTTATTGTAAGTACAGTTTTACATTTATGACCCCAACAAAAATATAAGAAGAATTCTCACGTCACAGAGGCAACCTGGGAATATTTTGAGATTTCTGTACAAAAGCATAGATTTTTAATTAATTTTTAACTTTTTACCAGTTTTTCTGTATAGTTGGACAACAACGTAATTAATTTTTTGTTAGAAAACTTTTTAGGTATACAGTAAATATAAGCCATTTACAACATTCCACACGTACCTATGGTGATCTGAGATTTTTCTCCTAATTATAGAAAGTAGCACTATTTTTTTATGAATATTTAAATTTTTGTTGTGACCTTTATAGTTATATTTCCTAATTTTTCTTCAAAAAAGCTTTGAGTCAACTGATTTAAAAACAACATCATATTATTCCGCATGTTAACACTGCCATGTGAGAATATTTTGGTAATTTTATGATGATTTATGTATTTTTCATGATTTTTTAAAACAATTGATCAGTAAGTCACAAAATGAAACTCATTGTTTTTGTTGAAAATCTATTAAATCTAAAGACATTATCAAGTCTTTATGTTATTTGTAATATTCTGTTGATGTATAGATGATTGTTTGATAATCTCACTCATTAAATCTTCACGTTCTTTAATAGGGAAACAGTGGAATTCCATTGTAATCACGATTGAGAAGTCAGCCATGCCTCTGAAAGATATGTGTATAGGCTTTGCAGGTTTAATGACGTATCCTGAGTGTTACTTTCATTGCGCCGGTTGAAGTGAGCTGACGGGACGCCGGCGGGAGAACGTGTTTTTGGGGCGGGACCGCGTGAGGACTGGCGAAGTTGAGGGCGGGGCGGGTGGGCGACTGGCGCTGGGGGCTTGGAACCCGTTGATAACTGCTTGCAGTTCTAGTTTATTATTTATTATTTATTATTATTATTCTTCTCCGCTGTGTCTGTATGGGCGCAAGAGCCTGAAATTGCCAGGGAAAATCTGACATGGCAGTCTGATAGAAAATCCTGACCGCTACTCAGATTCGAAAATTTGGACCCCGCGTCACCTAGGTGGCGCTATTGCGGAGGTCAACACGTTTTAGCTACTAGCTCCCAAACCGTAGGTCCTATAGTCAAAAACTTTATATGTCCATGATCCTTGGATGATTCTCCATCTTTTTTGTATTGGCCACGCCCATTTCCGCCTAACTAGATTTTTTGCTAGATCGCAAAAAACGCAAAACTTACTTTTAATCACCTATTCATCATTTTTTGTCGAATCAACTTCAAACTTCGTACATGTGATCTATGGACTAAGCTAAGTTGTTGTGATGAAGAAAAATGCAGAAATATTGAAAATTGGGCTAATGACACCATGTCAAAATCAGCGCGCTAGCTAGCACATGTGGTAATTGATGATATCTTCACCATTTCTCAAGATAAACTGATGAGACTCTAGACCCTTATGAAGTATGAGCGGTAAGCCCTATCTACCCCATTTTGTTTGGATTCACCAATAGGGGGCGCTAAAGAGTCAAAAAGTTTGTTTGAGCTAAACGGCTTGATGGATTTCCCCAGAACTTGGCACATATGTTAGTCATCGGACCCTTAAGCTACATTTTGAAAATGATTAAAAAGTGGGCGTGGCTTATAGGCTTTAAAATTTTTCGCCCTTTTACTCATGAAAAATATATATTCTAAACAGAAAATTACAATTCTTATCAGTCATAGTGACATCTACAATCACAGAAAATTTTTTGAATTTGGTCCAATAGGTGGCGCTGTGGTACCCCAAAAATATTTTTGGCATGTTTCTCCCCATTTCTTACGTAAAAAAACAAATAATCTCATCCAGTGTGTTCATTGAGTCAGTCAAATTTAGATGAGTATTTTAAAAAATGTTTTAAACTTATGCAAATTAGCAGAAATGTGCATAGTAAGTCCAACGTACTTTCGTTAACTCCTCCCAGCCGTCAAACTCAATCACATCACAACTTTCCCTGACAAGAGAGGAGGAGCGGCTGACCAAAAGATGTGAAGGGATTTTGGATAATTTGCTTATTTTTTTATTATGATTTTTTTAAATCATTTTTTGGGAATGAAAAAGTTTTTTTAGCGTAACTTCAAAAGATTTTGACATTTTTCAAAGGTGTTCATAACAGTCAAACCTAAGGTCAATTCAAGTGTATGTCTTGATTTTCACCTTGATTAAACAATAGGGGGCGCTATAAATAGCAATACATTATACTGCTGACCTGGTTAAATGGATCTGCACGAAACTTAGTGGTTGTCATCATTGTAGAGTCTTAAGACTACATTATCAATATGGTAATGATTGATCAATGTGGGCGTGGTTTATGATCATTTAAAATTTCAAATTTGAAAAATTTCCTAAAAATCATTATTTTCATGTAAGAAGCTACGTTTTCCAGATTATGTTAACTGGATAGCCATGAGCTTAGATATTGAAAACCGCAGCTCCACGAAGATGTTTGCGCTTTAAATTTACAAAAATACATTTTTAGGCTAGCAATTGTAGCGCAAATTCTGTTTTCACAATCTTCTTGACATTTGCCATAAAGTTCACTCTTAGGTGGTTTATGAAACAAAAAAAATGTCGTCTTGATTTGAGCTCCCCCTTGTGTTTAATTATAGGACATATTTTTGTCTACAGCAACTAACGCAAATATTATTTTATTGTAGGTACAATTTTACATTTATGACCCCAACAAAAATATAAAAAGAATTCTCACATCACAGAGGCAATCTCGGAATATTTTGAGATTTTTGTACGAAAGCATTGATTTTTAATGATTTTTTAACTTTTTGCCAGTTTTTCTGTATAGTTGGACAACAACGTAATTAATTTTTGTTAGAAAGTTTTTTAGGTATACAGTAAATATAAACCAATTACAACATTCAACATGTACCTATGGTGATCTGAGATTTTTCTATAAATTTTAGAAAGTAGCACTATTTTTTTATGAATATTTTAATTTTGACTGTGACCCTTACAGTTATATTTACTGATTTTTCTTCAAAAAAGCTTTGAGTCTACTGATTTAAAAACAACATCATATTATTCCACATGTCAACACTGCCATGTGAGAATATTTTGGTAATTTTATGATGAGTTATGTATTTTTTATGATTTTTTGAAACATTTGGTCAGTAAGTCACAAAATGAAACTCATTGTTTTTGTTGAAAATCAATTAAATCTAAAGACATTATCAAGTATTTATGTTGTTTGTAATATTCTGTTGATGTATAGATTATTGTTTGATAATCTCACTCATTAAATCTTCACGTTCTTTAATAAGGAAACAGTGGAATTCCATTGTAATCACGATTGAGAAGTCAGCCATGCCTCTGAAAGATGTGTATAGGCTTTGCAGGTTTAATGACGTATCCTGAGTGTTACTTTCATTGCGCCGGTTGAAGTGAGCTGACGGGACGCCGGCGGGAGAACGTGTTTTTGGGGCGGGACCGCGTGAGGACCGGCGAAGGTGAGGGCGGGGCCGGGTGGGCGACTGGCGCTGGGGGCTTGGAACCCGTTGATAACTGCTTGCAGTTCTAGTTAGGGTTCCAAGCCCAAAGGGCAGGGAACCCTATTGTTTTTCTACGGATTTTTCATTATTATTTATTATTCTTCTCCGCTACGTTTGTATGGGGGCAGGAGCCAGAAATTGCCAGGGAAAATCTGACATGGCAGTCTGATAGAAAATCCTGACCGCTACTCAGATTCGAAAATTTGGACCCCGAGTCACCTAGGTGGCGCTATTGCAGAGGTGAACATGTTTCAGCTACTACCTCCCAAACCGTAGGTCCTACAGTCAAAAACTTTATATGTACATGGTCCTTGGATGATTCTGCATCTTTTTTGTATTGGCCACGCCCATTTCCGCCTAACTAGATTTTTTGCTAGATTGCAAAAAATGCAAAACTTAGTTTTAATCACCTATTCGTCATTTTTCGTCGAATCAACTTCAAACTTCGTACATACGATCTATGGACTAAGATAAGTTGTTGTGATGAAGAAAAATGCAGAAATATTGAAAATTGGGCTAATGACACCATGTCAAAATCAGTGCGCTAGCTAGCACATGTGGTAATTGATGATATCTTCACCATTTCTCAAGATAAATTGATGAGACTCTAGACCCTTATGAAGTGTGAGCGTTAAGCCCTATCTACCCCATTTTGTGTGGATTCACCAATAGGGGGCGCTAAAGAGTCAAAAAGTTTGTTTCAGCTAAACGGCTTGATGGATTTCCACAGAACTTGGCACATATGTTAATCATCGGACCCTTAAGCTATATTTTGAAAATGATTAAAAAGTGGGCGTGGCTTATAGGCTATAAATAGGCTTTAAAAGCTTTCGCCCATTGACTCATGAAAAATACATATTCTATACAGAAAATTACAATTCATATCAGTCATAGTGACATCTACAATCACAGAACATTTTTTGAATTTTGTCCAATAGGTGGCGCTGTGGTACCCCAAAAATATTTTTGGCATGTTTCTCCCCATTTTTTTTCGTAAAAAAACAAATGATCTCATCCAGTATATTCATTGAGTCAGTCAAATTTAGATGAGTACTTTAAAAAATGTTTTAAACTTTTGCAAATTAGTAGAAATTTGCATAGTATGTCCAACGTACTTTCGTTAACTCCTCCCGGCCGTCAAACTCATTCACATCACAACTTCCCCTGACAAGAGAGGAGGAGCGGCTGACCAAAAGATGTGAAGGGATTTTGGATAATTTGCTTATTTTGTTTAATATGATTTTTTAAATAATTTTTTGGGAATGAAAAAGTTTTTTTAGCGTAACTTCAAAAGATTTTGACATTTTTCAAAGCTGTTCATAAAAGTCATACGTAAGGTCAATTCAAGTGTATGTCCTGGTTTTCAACTTGATTAAACAATAGGGGGCGCTATAACTGGGAAGAAATTATACTGCTGAACTGGCTAAATGGATCTGCACGAAACTTAGTGGTTGTCATCACTATAGAGTCTTAAGACTACATTATCAATATGGTAATGATTTATCAAAGTGGGCGTGGCTTATGATCATTTAAAATTTCAAATTTGAAAAATTTCCTAAAAATCATTATTTGCATGTAAGAGGCTAAGATTTCCAGATTGTGTTAACTGGATAGGCTAGACCTTATTTCACGAAAGCCGCAGCTCCACGAAGAGGTTTCCGCTTTATATTTATGAAAATACATTTTTAGGCTAGCAATTGTAGCGCAAATTCTGTTCTCACAATCTTCTTGTAATTTGCTACAAAGTTCACTCTTAGGTGGTTTATGAAACAAAAAAAATGTCGTCTTGATTTGAGCACCCCCTTGTGTTTAATTATTGGACATATTTTTGTCTACAGACACTAATGCAAATATTATTTTATTGTAAGTACAGTTTTACATTTATGACCCCAACAAAAATATAAGAAGAATTCTCACGTGTCAGAGGCACCCTGGGAATATTTTGAGATTTCTGTACAAAAGCTTAGATTTTTAATGAATTTTTAACTTTTTACCAGTTTTTCTGTATAGTTGGACAACAACGTAATTAATTTTTGTTAGAAAGCTTTTTAGGTATACAGTAAATATAAGCCATTTACAACATTCCACATGTACCTAAGGTGATCTGAGATTTTCTCCTAATTATAGAAAGTAGCACTATTTTTTTATGAATATTTTAATTTTTGTTGTGACCTTTATAGTTATATTTCCCAATTTTTCTTCAAAAAAGCTTTGAGTCTACTGATTTAAAAACAACATCATATTATTCCGCATGTTAACACTGCCATGTGAGAATATTTTGGTAATTTTATGATGATTTATGTATTTTTCATGATTTTTAAAACAATTGGTCAGTAAGTCACAAAATGAAACTCATTGTTTTTGTTGAAAATCTATTAAGTCTAAAGACATTATCAAGTGTTTATGTTATTTGTAATATTCTGTTGATGTATAGATGATTGTTTGATAATCTCACTCATTAAATCTTCACGTTCTTTAATAAGGAAACAGTGGAATTCCATTGTAATCACAATTGAGAAGTCAGCCATGCCTCTGAAAGATATGTGTATAGGCTTTGCAGGTTTAACAACGTATACTGAGTGTTACTTTCATTGCGCCAGTTGAAGTGAGCTGACGGGACGCCGGCGGGAGAACGTGTTTTTGGGGCGGGACCGCGTGAGGACTGGCGCAGTTGAGGGCGGGGCGGGTGGGCGACTGGCGCTGGGGGCTTGGAACCCGTTGATAACTGCTTGCAGTTCTAGTTATTAGGGTTCCAAGCCCAAAGGGCAGGGAACCCTATTGTTTTTCTACGGATTTTTCATTATTATTTATTATTTATTAGGGTTCCAAGCCCAAAGGGCAGGGAACCCTATTGTTTTTCTACGGATTTTTCATTATTATTTATTATTCTTCTCCGCTACGTTTGTGTGGGGGCAGGAGCCAGAAATTGCCAGGAAAAATCTGACATGGCAGTCTGATACAAAATCCTGACCGCTACTCAGATTCGAAAATTTGGACCCCGCGTCACCTAGGTGGCGCTATTGCGGAGGTCAACACGTTTCAGCTACTAGCTCCCAAACCGTAGGTCCTACAGTCATAAACTTTATATGTACATGATCCTTGGGTGATTCTCCATCTTTTTTGTATTGGCCACGCCCATTTCCGCCTAACTAGATTTTTTGCTAGATCGCAAAAAACTCAAAACTTACTTTTAATCACCTATTCGTCATTTTTCGTCGAATCATCTTCAAACTTCGTACATATGATCTATGGACTAAGATAAGTTGTGGTGATGAAGAAAAAGGCAGAAATATTGAAAATTGGGCTAATGACACCATGTCAAAATCAGTGTGCTAGCTAGCACATGTGGTAATTGATGATATCTTCACCATTTCTCAAGATAAATTGATGAGACTCTACACCCTTATGAAGTATGAGCGGTAAGCCCTATCTACCCGATTTTGTGTGGATTCACCAATAGGGGGCGCTAAAGAGTCAAAAAGTTTGTTTCAGCTAAACGGCTTGATGGATTTCCACAGAACTTGGCACATATGTTAATCATCGGACCCTTAAGCTATATTTTGAAAATGATTAAAAAGTGGGCGTGGCTTATAGGCTATAAATAGGCTTTAAACGTTTTCGCCCATTTACTCCTGAAAAATACATATTCTATACAGAAAATTACAATTCATATCAGTCATAATGACATCTACAATCACAGAAATTTTTTTGAATTTTGTCCAATAGGTGGCGCTGTGGTACCCCAAAAATATTTTTGGCATGTTTCTCCCCATTACTTTCGTAAAAAAACAAATGATCTCATCCAGTATGTTCATTGAGTCAGTCAAATTTAGATGAGTATTTTAAAAAATGTTTTAAACTTATGCAAATTAGTAGAAATTTGCATAGTAAGTCCAACGTACTTTCGTTAACTCCTCCCGGCCGTCAAACTCAATCACATCACATCTTTCCCTGACAAGAGAGGAGGAGCGGCTGACCAAAAGATGTGAAGGGATTTTGGATAATTTGCTTATTTTGTTTAATATGATTTTTTTTTAAAAATTTTGGAGAATGAAAAAGTTTTTTTAGAGTAACTTCAAAAGATTTTGACATTTTTCAAAGCTGTTCATAACAGTCATACCTAAGGTCAATTCAAGTGTATGTCCTGGTTTTCAACTTGATTAAACAATAGGGGGCGCTATAACTGGGAAGAAATTATACTGCTGAACTGGCTAAATGGATCTGCACGAAACTTAGTGGTTGTCATCACTATAGAGTCTTAAGATTACATTATCAATATGGTAATGATTTATCAAAGTGGGCGTGGCTTATGATCAATTAAAATTTCAAATTTGAAAAATTTCCTAAAAATCATTATTTGCATGTAAGAGGCTAAGATTTCCAGATTGTGTTAGCTGGATAGGCTAGAGCTTATGTCACGAAAGCCGCAGCTCCATGTTGAGGTTTACGCTTTATATTTATGAAAATACATTTTTTAGGCTAGCAATTGTAGCGCAAATTCTGTTCTCACAACCTTCTTGTAATTTGCTACAAAGTTCACTCTTAGGTGGTTTATGAAACAAAAAAAATGTCGTCTTGATATGAGCTCCCCCTTGTGTTTAATTTTAGGACATATTTTTGTCTACAGACACTAATGCAAATATTATTTTATTGTAAGTACAGTTTTACATTTATGACCCCAACAAAAATATAAGAAGAATTCTCACGTCACAGAGGCAACCTGGGAATATTTTGAGATTTCTGTACAAAAGCATAGATTTTTAATTAATTTTTAACTTTTTACCAGTTTTTCTGTATAGTTGGACAACAACGTAATTAATTTTTGTTAGAAAACTTTTTAGGTATACAGTAAATATAAGCCATTTACAACATTCCACACGTACCTATGGTGATCTGAGATTTTTCTCCTAATTATAGAAAGTAGCACTATTTTTTTATGAATATTTACATTTTTGTTGTGACCTTTATAGTTATATTTCCTAATTTTTCTTCAAAAAAGCTTTGAGTCAACTGATTTAAAAACAACATCATATTATTCCGCATGTTAACACTGCCATGTGAGAATATTTTGGTAATTTTATGATGATTTATGTATTTTTCATGATTTTTTAAAACAATTGATCAGTAAGTCACAAAATGAAACTCATTGTTTTTGTTGAAAATCTATTAAATCTAAAGACATTATCAAGTCTTTATGTTATTTGTAATATTCTGTTGATGTATAGATGATTGTTTGATAATCTCACTCATTAAATCTTCACGTTCTTTAATAAGGAAACAGTGGAATTCCATTGTAATCACGATTGAGAAGTCAGCCATGCCTCTGAAAGATATGTGTATAGGCTTTGCAGGTTTAATGACGTATCCTGAGTGTTACTTTCATTGCGCCGGTTGAAGTGAGCTGACGGGACGCCGGCGGGAGAACGTGTTTTTGGGGCGGGACCGCGTGAGGACTGGCGAAGTTGAGGGCGGGGCGGGTGGGCGACTGGCGCTGGGGGCTTGGAACCCGTTGATAACTGCTTGCAGTTCTAGTTATTTATTATTATTCTTCTCCGCTAAAAGTATATGGGCGCAAGAGCCTGAAATTGCCAGGGAAAATCTGACATGGCAGTCTGATAGAAAATCCTGACCGCTACTCAGATTCGAAAATTTGGTCCCCGCGTCACCTAGGTGGCGCTATTGCGGAGGTCAACACGTTTCAGCTACTAGCTCCCAAACCGTAGGTCCTACAGTCAAAAACTTTATATGTACATGATCCTTGGATGATTCCCCATCTTTTTTGTATTGGCCACGCCCATTTCCGCCTAACTAGATTTTTTGCTAGATCGCAAAAAATGCAAAACTTAGTTTTAATCACCTATTCGTCATTTTTCGTCGAATCAACTTCAAACTTCGTACATATGATCTATGGACTAAGATAAGTTGTTGTGATGCAGAAAAATGCAGAAATATTGAAAATTGGGCTAATGACACCATGTCAAAATCAGTGCGCTAGCTAGCACATGTGCTAATTGATGATATCTTCACCATATCTCAAGATAAAGTGATGAGACTCTAGACCCTTATGAAGTATGAGCGGTAAGCCCTACCTTCCCCATTTTGTTTGGATTCACCAAAAGGGGGCGCTAAAGAGTCAAAAAGTTAGTTTGAGCTAAACGGCTTGATGGATTTCCACAGAACTTGGCACATATGTTAATCATTGGACCCTTAAGCTATATTTTGAAAATGATTAAAAAGTGGGCGTGGCTTATAGGCTTTAAAAATTTTTGCCCTTTAACTGATGAAAAATACATATTCTATACAGAAAGTTACAAATCATATCAGTCATAGTGACATCTACAATCACAGAAAAAAGTTTGAAGTTTGTCCAATAGTTGGCGCTGTTGTACCCCAAAAATGTTTTTGGCATGTTTCTCCTCAATATTTTAGTAAACAAGCAAATGGTCTCATCCAGTATGTTCATTGACTCAGTCAAATTAAGATGAGTATTTTAAAAAATGTTTTAAACTTATGCTAATTAGTAAAAATTTGCATAGTAAGTCAAACGTACTTTCGTTAACTCCTCCCGGCCGTCAAACCCAATCACATCACAACTTTGCCTGACAAGAGAGGAGGAGCGGCTGACCAAACGATCTGAAGGGATTTTGGATAATTTTCTTACTTTTTTAAATATGAATTTTTTAAATATTTTTTTGGGAATGAAAAAGTTTTTTTAGCATAACTTCAAAATATTTGGACATTTTTCAAAGCTGTTCATAACAGTCAAACCTAACGTCAATTCAAGTGTATGTCTTAATTTTCACCTTGATTAAACAATAGGGGGCGCTATAAATAGCAATACATTATACTGCTGACCTGGTTAAATGGATCTGCACGAAACTTAGTGGTTGTCATCATTGTAGAGTCTTAAGACTACATTATCAATATGGTAATGATTGATCAATGTGGGCGTGGTTTATGATCATTTAAAATTTCAAATTTGAAAAATTTCCTAAAAATCATTATTTTCATGTAAGAAGCTACGTTTTCCAGATTATGTTAACTGGATAGCCATGAGCTTAGATATTGAAAACCGCAGCTCCACGAAGATGTTTGCGCTTTAAATTTACAAAAATACATTTTTAGGCTAGCAATTGTAGCGCAAATTCTGTTCTCACAATCTTCTTGTAATTTGCCACAAAGTTCACTCTTAGGTGGTTTATGAAAGAAAAAAAATGTCGTATTGATTTGAGCTCCCCCTTGTGTTTAATTGTAGGACATATTTTTGTCTACAGCCACTAATGCAAATATTATTTTATTGTAAGTACAGTTTTACATTTATGACCCCAACAAAAATATAAGAAGAATTCTCACATCACAGAGGCAACCTGGGAATATTTTGAGATTTCTGTACAAAAGCATAGATTTTTAATGAATTTTTAACTTTTTACCAGTTTTTCTGTATAGTTGGACAACAACGTAATTAATTTTTGTTAGAAAGTTTTTTTTAGGTATACAGTAAATATAAGCCATTTACAACATTCCACATGTACCTATGGTGATCTGAGATTTTTCTCCTAATTTTAGAAAGTAGCACTATTTTTTTATGAATATTTGAATTTTTGTTGTGACCTTTATAGTTATATTTCCCAATTTTTCTTCAAAAAAGCTTTGAGTCTACTGATTTAAAAACAACATCATATTATTCCGCATGTTAACACTGCCATGTGAGAATATTTTGGTAATTTTAGGATGATTTATGTATTTTTCATGATTTTTTAAAACATTTGGTCAGTAAGTCACAAAATGAAACTCGTAGTTTTTGTTGAAAATCTTTTAAATCTAAAGACATTATCAAGTATTTATGTTATTTGTAATATTCTGTTGATGTATAGATCATTGTTTGATAATCTCACTCATTAAATCTTCACGTTCTTTAATAAGGAAACAGTGGAATTCCATTGTAATCACGGTTGAGAAGTCAGCCATGCCTCTGAAAGATATGTGTATAGGCTTTGCAGGTTTAATGACGTATCCTGAGTGTTACTTTCATTGCGCCGGTTGAAGTGAGCTGACGGGACGCCGGCGGGAGAACGTGTTTTTGGGGCGGGACCGCATGAGGACTGGCGAAGTTGAGGGCGGGGCGGGTGGGCGACTGGCGCTGGGGGCTTGGAACCCGTTGATAACTGCTTGCAGTTCTAGTTATTTATTATTCTTCTCCGCTACGTTTGTATGGGGGCAGGAGCCAGAAATTGCCAGGAAAAATCTGACATGGCAGTCTGATACAAAATCCTGACCGCTACTCAGATTCGAAAATTTGGACCCCGCGTCACCTAGGTGGCGCTATTGCGGAGGTCAACACGTTTCAGCTACTAGCTCCCAAACCGTAGGTCCTACAGTCATAAACTTTATATGTACATGATCCTTGGGTGATTCTCCATCTTTTTTGTATTGGCCACGCCCATTTTCGCCTAACTAGATTTTTTGCTAGATCGCAAAAAACTCAAAACTTACTTTTAATCACCTATTCGTCATTTTTCGTCGAATCAACTTCAAACTTCGTACATATGATCTATGGACTAAGATAAGTGTTGGTGATGAAGAAAAAGGCAGAAATATTGAAAATTGCGCTAATGACACCATGTCAAAATCAGTGTGCTAGCTAGCACATGTGGTAATTGATGATATCTTCACCATTTCTCAAGATAAATTGATGAGACTCTACACCCTTATGAAGTATGAGCGGTAAGCCCTATCTACCCGATTTTGTGTGGATTCACCAATAGGGGGCGCTAAAGAGTCAAAAAGTTTGTTTCAGCTAAACGGCTTGATGGATTTCCACAGAACTTGGCACATATGTTAATCATCGGACCCTTAAGCTATATTTTGAAAATGATTAAAAAGTGGGCGTGGCTTATAGGCTATAAATAGGCTTTAAACGTTTTCGCCCATTTACTCCTGAAAAATACATATTCTATACAGAAAATTACAATTCATATCAGTCATAATGACATCTACAATCACAGAAAATTTTTTGAATTTTGTCCAATAGGTGGCGCTGTGGTACCCCAAAAATATTTTTGGCATGTTTCTCCCCATTACTTTCGTAAAAAAACAAATGATCTCATCCAGTATGTTCATTGAGTCAGTCAAATTTAGATGAGTATTTTAAAAAATGTTTTAAACTTATGCAAATTAGTAGAAATTTGCATAGTAAGTCCAACGTACTTTCGTTAACTCCTCCCGGCCGTCAAACTCAATCACATCACATCTTTCCCTGAAAAGAGAGGAGGAGCGGCTGACCAAAAGATGTGAAGGGATTTTGGATAATTTGCTTATTTTTTTTAATATGATTTTTTTTTAAAAATTTTGGAGAATGAAAAAGTTTTTTTAGAGTAACTTCAAAAGATTTTGACATTTTTCAAAGCTGTTCATAACAGTCATACCTAAGGTCAATTCAAGTGTATGTCCTGGTTTTCAACTTGATTAAACAATAGGGGGCGCTATAACTGGGAAGAAATTATACTGCTGAACTGGCTAAATGGATCTGCACGAAACTTAGTTGTTGTCAACACTATAGAGTCTTAAGATTACATTATCAATATGGTAATGATTTATCAAAGTGGGCGTGGCTTATGATCATTTAAAATTTCAAATTTGAAAAATTTCCTAAAAATCATTATTTGCATGTAAGAGGCTAAGATTTCCAGATTGTGTTAGCTGGATAGGCTAGAGCTTATGTCACGAAAGCCGCAGCTCCATGTTGAGGTTTACGCTTTATATTTATGAAAATACATTTTTTAGGCTAGCAATTGTAGCGCAAATTCTGTTCTCACAACCTTCTTGTAATTTGCTACAAAGTTCACTCTTAGGTGGTTTATGAAACAAAAAAAAATGTCGTCTTGATATGAGCTCCCCCTTGTGTTTAATTTTAGGACATATTTTTGTCTACAGACACTAATGCAAATATTATTTTATTGTAAGTACAGTTTTACATTTATGACCCCAACAAAAATATAAGAAGAATTCTCACGTCACAGAGGCAACCTGGGAATATTTTGAGATTTCTGTACAAAAGCATAGATTTTTAATTAATTTTTAACTTTTTACCAGTTTTTCTGTATAGTTGGACAACAACGTAATTAATTTTTGTTAGAAAACTTTTTAGGTATACAGTAAATATAAGCCATTTACAACATTCCACACGTACCTATGGTGATCTGAGATTTTTCTCCTAATTATAGAAAGTAGCACTATTTTTTTATGAATATTTAAATTTTTGTTGTGACCTTTGTAGTTATATTTCCTAATTTTTCTTCAAAAAAGCTTTGAGTCAACTGATTTAAAAACAACATCATATTATTCCGCATGTTAACACTGCCATGTGAGAATATTTTGGTAATTTTATGATGATTTATGTATTTTTCATGATTTTTTAAAACAATTGATCAGTAAGTCACAAAATGAAACATTGTTTTTGTTGAAAATCTATTAAATCTAAAGACATTATCAAGTCTTTATGTTATTTGTAATATTCTGTTGATGTATAGATGATTGTTTGATAATCTCACTCATTAAATCTTCACGTTCTTTAATAAGGAAACAGTGGAATTCCATTGTAATCACGATTGAGAAGTCAGCCATGCCTCTGAAAGATATGTGTATAGGCTTTGCAGGTTTAATGACGTATCCTGAGTGTTACTTTCATTGCGCCGGTTGAAGTGAGCTGACGGGACGCCGGCGGGAGAACGTGTTTTTGGGGCGGGACCGCGTGAGGACTGGCGAAGTTGAGGGCGGGGCGGGTGGGCGACTGGCGCTGGGGGCTTGGAACCCGTTGATAACTGCTTGCAGTTCTAGTTAGGGTTCCAAGCCCAAAGGGCAGGGAACCCTATTGTTTTTCTACGGATTTTTCATTATTTATTATTTATTATTTATTATTATTATTCTTCTCCGCTGTGTCTGTATGGGCGCAAGAGCCTGAAATTGCAAGGAAAAATCTGACATGGCAGTCTGATAGAAAATCCTGACCGCTACTCAGATTCGAAAATTTGGTCCCCGCGTCACCTAGGTGGCGCTATTGCGGAGGTCAACACGTTTCAGCTACTAGCTCCCAAACCGTAGGTCCTACAGTCAAAAACTTTATATGTACATGATCCTTGGATGATTCCCCATCTTTTTTGTATTGGCCACGCCCATTTCCGCCTAACTAGATTTTTTGCTAGATCGCAAAAAATGCAAAACTTAGTTTTAATCACCTATTCGTCATTTTTCGTCGAATCAACTTCAAACTTCGTACATATGATCTATGGACTAAGATAAGTTGTTGTGATGCAGAAAAATGCAGAAATATTGAAAATTGGGCTAATGACACCATGTCAAAATCAGTGCGCTAGCTAGCACATGTGCTAATTGATGATATCTTCACCATATCTCAAGATAAAGTGATGAGACTCTAGACCCTTATGAAGTATGAGCGGTAAGCCCTACCTTCCCCATTTTGTTTGGATTCACCAAAAGGGGGCGCTAAAGAGTCAAAAAGTTAGTTTGAGCTAAACGGCTTGATGGATTTCCACAGAACTTGGCACATATGTTAATCATTGGACCCTTAAGCTATATTTTGAAAATGATTAAAAAGTGGGCGTGGCTTATAGGCTTTAAAAATTTTTGCCCTTTAACTGATGAAAAATACATATTCTATACAGAAAGTTACAAATCATATCAGTCATAGTGACATCTACAATCACAGAAAAAAGTTTGAAGTTTGTCCAATAGTTGGCGCTGTTGTACCCCAAAAATGTTTTTGGCATGTTTCTCCTCAATATTTTAGTAAACAAGCAAATGGTCTCATCCAGTATGTTCATTGACTCAGTCAAATTAAGATGAGTATTTTAAAAAATGTTTTAAACTTATGCTAATTAGTAAAAATTTGCATAGTAAGTCAAACGTACTTTCGTTAACTCCTCCCGGCCGTCAAACCCAATCACATCACAACTTTGCCTGACAAGAGAGGAGGAGCGGCTGACCAAACGATCTGAAGGGATTTTGGATAATTTTCTTACTTTTTTAAATATGAATTTTTTAAATATTTTTTTGGGAATGAAAAAGTTTTTTTAGCATAACTTCAAAATATTTGGACATTTTTCAAAGCTGTTCATAACAGTCAAACCTAACGTCAATTCAAGTGTATGTCTTAATTTTCACCTTGATTAAACAATAGGGGGCGCTATAAATAGCAATAAATTATACTGCTGACCTGGTTAAATGGATCTGCACGAAACTTAGTGGTTGTCATCATTGTAGAGTCTTAAGACTACATTATCAATATGGTAATGATTGATCAATGTGGGCGTGGTTTATGATCATTTAAAATTTCAAATTTGAAAAATTTCCTAAAAATCATTATTTTCATGTAAGAAGCTACGTTTTCCAGATTATGTTAACTGGATAGCCATGAGCTTAGATATTGAAAACCGCAGCTCCACGAAGATGTTTGCGCTTTAAATTTACAAAAATACATTTTTAGGCTAGCAATTGTAGCGCAAATTCTGTTCTCACAATCTTCTTGTAATTTGCCACAAAGTTCACTCTTAGGTGGTTTATGAAAGAAAAAAAATGTCGTATTGATTTGAGCTCCCCCTTGTGTTTAATTGTAGGACATATTTTTGTCTACAGCCACTAATGCAAATATTATTTTATTGTAAGTACAGTTTTACATTTATGACCCCAACAAAAATATAAGAAGAATTCTCACATCACAGAGGCAACCTGGGAATATTTTGAGATTTCTGTACAAAAGCATAGATTTTTAATGAATTTTTAACTTTTTACCAGTTTTTCTGTATAGTTGGACAACAACGTAATTAATTTTTGTTAGAAAGTTTTTTTTAGGTATACAGTAAATATAAGCCATTTACAACATTCCACATGTACCTATGGTGATCTGAGATTTTTCTCCTAATTTTAGAAAGTAGCACTATTTTTTTATGAATATTTGAATTTTTGTTGTGACCTTTATAGTTATATTTCCCAATTTTTCTTCAAAAAAGCTTTGAGTCTACTGATTTAAAAACAACATCATATTATTCCGCATGTTAACACTGCCATGTGAGAATATTTTGGTAATTTTAGGATGATTTATGTATTTTTCATGATTTTTTAAAACATTTGGTCAGTAAGTCACAAAATGAAACTCGTAGTTTTTGTTGAAAATCTTTTAAATCTAAAGACATTATCAAGTATTTATGTTATTTGTAATATTCTGTTGATGTATAGATCATTGTTTGATAATCTCACTCATTAAATCTTCACGTTCTTTAATAAGGAAACAGTGGAATTCCATTGTAATCACGGTTGAGAAGTCAGCCATGCCTCTGAAAGATATGTGTATAGGCTTTGCAGGTTTAATGACGTATCCTGAGTGTTACTTTCATTGCGCCGGTTGAAGTGAGCTGACGGGACGCCGGCGGGAGAACGTGTTTTTGGGGCGGGACCGCATGAGGACTGGCGAAGTTGAGGGCGGGGCGGGTGGGCGACTGGCGCTGGGGGCTTGGAACCCGTTGATAACTGCTTGCAGTTCTAGTTATTTATTATTCTTCTCCGCTACGTTTGTATGGGGGCAGGAGCCAGAAATTGCCAGGAAAAATCTGACATGGCAGTCTGATACAAAATCCTGACCGCTACTCAGATTCGAAAATTTGGACCCCGCGTCACCTAGGTGGCGCTATTGCGGAGGTCAACACGTTTCAGCTACTAGCTCCCAAACCGTAGGTCCTACAGTCATAAACTTTATATGTACATGATCCTTGGGTGATTCTCCATCTTTTTTGTATTGGCCACGCCCATTTCCGCCTAACTAGATTTTTTGCTAGATCGCAAAAAACTCAAAACTTACTTTTAATCACCTATTCGTCATTTTTCGTCGAATCAACTTCAAACTTCGTACATATGATCTATGGACTAAGATAAGTGTTGGTGATGAAGAAAAAGGCAGAAATATTGAAAATTGCGCTAATGACACCATGTCAAAATCAGTGTGCTAGCTAGCACATGTGGTAATTGATGATATCTTCACCATTTCTCAAGATAAATTGATGAGACTCTACACCCTTATGAAGTATGAGCGGTAAGCCCTATCTACCCGATTTTGTGTGGATTCACCAATAGGGGGCGCTAAAGAGTCAAAAAGTTTGTTTCAGCTAAACGGCTTGATGGATTTCCACAGAACTTGGCACATATGTTAATCATCGGACCCTTAAGCTATATTTTGAAAATGATTAAAAAGTGGGCGTGGCTTATAGGCTATAAATAGGCTTTAAACGTTTTCGCCCATTTACTCCTGAAAAATACATATTCTATACAGAAAATTACAATTCATATCAGTCATAATGACATCTACAATCACAGAAAATTTTTTGAATTTTGTCCAATAGGTGGCGCTGTGGTACCCCAAAAATATTTTTGGCATGTTTCTCCCCATTACTTTCGTAAAAAAACAAATGATCTCATCCAGTATGTTCATTGAGTCAGTCAAATTTAGATGAGTATTTTAAAAAATGTTTTAAACTTATGCAAATTAGTAGAAATTTGCATAGTAAGTCCAACGTACTTTCGTTAACTCCTCCCGGCCGTCAAACTCAATCACATCACATCTTTCCCTGAAAAGAGAGGAGGAGCGGCTGACCAAAAGATGTGAAGGGATTTTGGATAATTTGCTTATTTTTTTTAATATGATTTTTTTTTAAAAATTTTGGAGAATGAAAAAGTTTTTTTAGAGTAACTTCAAAAGATTTTGACATTTTTCAAAGCTGTTCATAACAGTCATACCTAAGGTCAATTCAAGTGTATGTCCTGGTTTTCAACTTGATTAAACAATAGGGGGCGCTATAACTGGGAAGAAATTATACTGCTGAACTGGCTAAATGGATCTGCACGAAACTTAGTTGTTGTCAACACTATAGAGTCTTAAGATTACATTATCAATATGGTAATGATTTATCAAAGTGGGCGTGGCTTATGATCATTTAAAATTTCAAATTTGAAAAATTTCCTAAAAATCATTATTTGCATGTAAGAGGCTAAGATTTCCAGATTGTGTTAGCTGGATAGGCTAGAGCTTATGTCACGAAAGCCGCAGCTCCATGTTGAGGTTTACGCTTTATATTTATGAAAATACATTTTTTAGGCTAGCAATTGTAGCGCAAATTCTGTTCTCACAACCTTCTTGTAATTTGCTACAAAGTTCACTCTTAGGTGGTTTATGAAACAAAAAAAATGTCGTCTTGATATGAGCTCCCCCTTGTGTTTAATTTTAGGACATATTTTTGTCTACAGACACTAATGCAAATATTATTTTATTGTAAGTACAGTTTTACATTTATGACCCCAACAAAAATATAAGAAGAATTCTCACGTCACAGAGGCAACCTGGGAATATTTTGAGATTTCTGTACAAAAGCATAGATTTTTAATTAATTTTTAACTTTTTACCAGTTTTTCTGTATAGTTGGACAACAACGTAATTAATTTTTGTTAGAAAACTTTTTAGGTATACAGTAAATATAAGCCATTTACAACATTCCACACGTACCTATGGTGATCTGAGATTTTTCTCCTAATTATAGAAAGTAGCACTATTTTTTTATGAATATTTAAATTTTTGTTGTGACCTTTGTAGTTATATTTCCTAATTTTTCTTCAAAAAAGCTTTGAGTCAACTGATTTAAAAACAACATCATATTATTCCGCATGTTAACACTGCCATGTGAGAATATTTTGGTAATTTTATGATGATTTATGTATTTTTCATGATTTTTTAAAACAATTGATCAGTAAGTCACAAAATGAAACATTGTTTTTGTTGAAAATCTATTAAATCTAAAGACATTATCAAGTCTTTATGTTATTTGTAATATTCTGTTGATGTATAGATGATTGTTTGATAATCTCACTCATTAAATCTTCACGTTCTTTAATAAGGAAACAGTGGAATTCCATTGTAATCACGATTGAGAAGTCAGCCATGCCTCTGAAAGATATGTGTATAGGCTTTGCAGGTTTAATGACGTATCCTGAGTGTTACTTTCATTGCGCCGGTTGAAGTGAGCTGACGGGACGCCGGCGGGAGAACGTGTTTTTGGGGCGGGACCGCGTGAGGACTGGCGAAGTTGAGGGCGGGGCGGGTGGGCGACTGGCGCTGGGGGCTTGGAACCCGTTGATAACTGCTTGCAGTTCTAGTTAGGGTTCCAAGCCCAAAGGGCAGGGAACCCTATTGTTTTTCTACGGATTTTTCATTATTTATTATTTATTATTTATTATTATTATTCTTCTCCGCTGTGTCTGTATGGGCGCAAGAGCCTGAAATTGCAAGGAAAAATCTGACATGGCAGTCTGATAGAAAATCCTGACCGCTACTCAGATTCGAAAATTTGGTCCCCGCGTCACCTAGGTGGCGCTATTGCGGAGGTCAACACGTTTCAGCTACTAGCTCCCAAACCGTAGGTCCTACAGTCAAAAACTTTATATGTACATGATCCTTGGATGATTCCCCATCTTTTTTGTATTGGCCACGCCCATTTCCGCCTAACTAGATTTTTTGCTAGATCGCAAAAAATGCAAAACTTAGTTTTAATCACCTATTCGTCATTTTTCGTCGAATCAACTTCAAACTTCGTACATATGATCTATGGACTAAGATAAGTTGTTGTGATGCAGAAAAATGCAGAAATATTGAAAATTGGGCTAATGACACCATGTCAAAATCAGTGCGCTAGCTAGCACATGTGCTAATTGATGATATCTTCACCATATCTCAAGATAAAGTGATGAGACTCTAGACCCTTATGAAGTATGAGCGGTAAGCCCTACCTTCCCCATTTTGTTTGGATTCACCAAAAGGGGGCGCTAAAGAGTCAAAAAGTTAGTTTGAGCTAAACGGCTTGATGGATTTCCACAGAACTTGGCACATATGTTAATCATTGGACCCTTAAGCTATATTTTGAAAATGATTAAAAAGTGGGCGTGGCTTATAGGCTTTAAAAATTTTTGCCCTTTAACTGATGAAAAATACATATTCTATACAGAAAGTTACAAATCATATCAGTCATAGTGACATCTACAATCACAGAAAAAAGTTTGAAGTTTGTCCAATAGTTGGCGCTGTTGTACCCCAAAAATGTTTTTGGCATGTTTCTCCTCAATATTTTAGTAAACAAGCAAATGGTCTCATCCAGTATGTTCATTGACTCAGTCAAATTAAGATGAGTATTTTAAAAAATGTTTTAAACTTATGCTAATTAGTAAAAATTTGCATAGTAAGTCAAACGTACTTTCGTTAACTCCTCCCGGCCGTCAAACCCAATCACATCACAACTTTGCCTGACAAGAGAGGAGGAGCGGCTGACCAAACGATCTGAAGGGATTTTGGATAATTTTCTTACTTTTTTAAATATGAATTTTTTAAATATTTTTTTGGGAATGAAAAAGTTTTTTTAGCATAACTTCAAAATATTTGGACATTTTTCAAAGCTGTTCATAACAGTCAAACCTAACGTCAATTCAAGTGTATGTCTTAATTTTCACCTTGATTAAACAATAGGGGGCGCTATAAATAGCAATACATTATACTGCTGACCTGGTTAAATGGATCTGCACGAAACTTAGTGGTTGTCATCATTGTAGAGTCTTAAGACTACATTATCAATATGGTAATGATTGATCAATGTGGGCGTGGTTTATGATCATTTAAAATTTCAAATTTGAAAAATTTCCTAAAAATCATTATTTTCATGTAAGAAGCTACGTTTTCCAGATTATGTTAACTGGATAGCCATGAGCTTAGATATTGAAAACCGCAGCTCCACGAAGATGTTTGCGCTTTAAATTTACAAAAATACATTTTTAGGCTAGCAATTGTAGCGCAAATTCTGTTCTCACAATCTTCTTGTAATTTGCCACAAAGTTCACTCTTAGGTGGTTTATGAAAGAAAAAAAATGTCGTATTGATTTGAGCTCCCCCTTGTGTTTAATTGTAGGACATATTTTTGTCTACAGCCACTAATGCAAATATTATTTTATTGTAAGTACAGTTTTACATTTATGACCCCAACAAAAATATAAGAAGAATTCTCACATCACAGAGGCAACCTGGGAATATTTTGAGATTTCTGTACAAAAGCATAGATTTTTAATGAATTTTTAACTTTTTACCAGTTTTTCTGTATAGTTGGACAACAACGTAATTAATTTTTGTTAGAAAGTTTTTTTTAGGTATACAGTAAATATAAGCCATTTACAACATTCCACATGTACCTATGGTGATCTGAGATTTTTCTCCTAATTTTAGAAAGTAGCACTATTTTTTTATGAATATTTGAATTTTTGTTGTGACCTTTATAGTTATATTTCCCAATTTTTCTTCAAAAAAGCTTTGAGTCTACTGATTTAAAAACAACATCATATTATTCCGCATGTTAACACTGCCATGTGAGAATATTTTGGTAATTTTAGGATGATTTATGTATTTTTCATGATTTTTTAAAACATTTGGTCAGTAAGTCACAAAATGAAACTCGTAGTTTTTGTTGAAAATCTTTTAAATCTAAAGACATTATCAAGTATTTATGTTATTTGTAATATTCTGTTGATGTATAGATCATTGTTTGATAATCTCACTCATTAAATCTTCACGTTCTTTAATAAGGAAACAGTGGAATTCCATTGTAATCACGGTTGAGAAGTCAGCCATGCCTCTGAAAGATATGTGTATAGGCTTTGCAGGTTTAATGACGTATCCTGAGGGTTACTTTCATTGCGCCGGTTGAAGTGAGCTGACGGGACGCCGGCGGGAGAACGTGTTTTTGGGGCGGGACCGCATGAGGACTGGCGAAGTTGAGGGCGGGGCGGGTGGGCGACTGGCGCTGGGGGCTTGGAACCCGTTGATAACTGCTTGCAGTTCTAGTTATTTATTATTCTTCTCCGCTACGTTTGTATGGGGGCAGGAGCCAGAAATTGCCAGGAAAAATCTGACATGGCAGTCTGATACAAAATCCTGACCGCTACTCAGATTCGAAAATTTGGACCCCGCGTCACCTAGGTGGCGCTATTGCGGAGGTCAACACGTTTCAGCTACTAGCTCCCAAACCGTAGGTCCTACAGTCATAAACTTTATATGTACATGATCCTTGGGTGATTCTCCATCTTTTTTGTATTGGCCACGCCCATTTCCGCCTAACTAGATTTTTTGCTAGATCGCAAAAAACTCAAAACTTACTTTTAATCACCTATTCGTCATTTTTCGTCGAATCAACTTCAAACTTCGTACATATGATCTATGGACTAAGATAAGTGTTGGTGATGAAGAAAAAGGCAGAAATATTGAAAATTGCGCTAATGACACCATGTCAAAATCAGTGTGCTAGCTAGCACATGTGGTAATTGATGATATCTTCACCATTTCTCAAGATAAATTGATGAGACTCTACACCCTTATGAAGTATGAGCGGTAAGCCCTATCTACCCGATTTTGTGTGGATTCACCAATAGGGGGCGCTAAAGAGTCAAAAAGTTTGTTTCAGCTAAACGGCTTGATGGATTTCCACAGAACTTGGCACATATGTTAATCATCGGACCCTTAAGCTATATTTTGAAAATGATTAAAAAGTGGGCGTGGCTTATAGGCTATAAATAGGCTTTAAACGTTTTCGCCCATTTACTCCTGAAAAATACATATTCTATACAGAAAATTACAATTCATATCAGTCATAATGACATCTACAATCACAGAAAATTTTTTGAATTTTGTCCAATAGGTGGCGCTGTGGTACCCCAAAAATATTTTTGGCATGTTTCTCCCCATTACTTTCGTAAAAAAACAAATGATCTCATCCAGTATGTTCATTGAGTCAGTCAAATTTAGATGAGTATTTTAAAAAATGTTTTAAACTTATGCAAATTAGTAGAAATTTGCATAGTAAGTCCAACGTACTTTCGTTAACTCCTCCCGGCCGTCAAACTCAATCACATCACATCTTTCCCTGAAAAGAGAGGAGGAGCGGCTGACCAAAAGATGTGAAGGGATTTTGGATAATTTGCTTATTTTTTTTAATATGATTTTTTTTAAAAAATTTTGGAGAATGAAAAAGTTTTTTTAGAGTAACTTCAAAAGATTTTGACATTTTTCAAAGCTGTTCATAACAGTCATACCTAAGGTCAATTCAAGTGTATGTCCTGGTTTTCAACTTGATTAAACAATAGGGGGCGCTATAACTGGGAAGAAATTATACTGCTGAACTGGCTAAATGGATCTGCACGAAACTTAGTTGTTGTCAACACTATAGAGTCTTAAGATTACATTATCAATATGGTAATGATTTATCAAAGTGGGCGTGGCTTATGATCATTTAAAATTTCAAATTTGAAAAATTTCCTAAAAATCATTATTTGCATGTAAGAGGCTAAGATTTCCAGATTGTGTTAGCTGGATAGGCTAGAGCTTATGTCACGAAAGCCGCAGCTCCATGTTGAGGTTTACGCTTTATATTTATGAAAATACATTTTTTAGGCTAGCAATTGTAGCGCAAATTCTGTTCTCACAACCTTCTTGTAATTTGCTACAAAGTTCACTCTTAGGTGGTTTATGAAACAAAAAAAATGTCGTCTTGATATGAGCTCCCCCTTGTGTTTAATTTTAGGACATATTTTTGTCTACAGACACTAATGCAAATATTATTTTATTGTAAGTACAGTTTTACATTTATGACCCCAACAAAAATATAAGAAGAATTCTCACGTCACAGAGGCAACCTGGGAATATTTTGAGATTTCTGTACAAAAGCATAGATTTTTAATTAATTTTTAACTTTTTACCAGTTTTTCTGTATAGTTGGACAACAACGTAATTAATTTTTGTTAGAAAACTTTTTAGGTATACAGTAAATATAAGCCATTTACAACATTCCACACGTACCTATGGTGATCTGAGATTTTTCTCCTAATTATAGAAAGTAGCACTATTTTTTTATGAATATTTAAATTTTTGTTGTGACCTTTGTAGTTATATTTCCTAATTTTTCTTCAAAAAAGCTTTGAGTCAACTGATTTAAAAACAACATCATATTATTCCGCATGTTAACACTGCCATGTGAGAATATTTTGGTAATTTTATGATGATTTATGTATTTTTCATGATTTTTTAAAACAATTGATCAGTAAGTCACAAAATGAAACATTGTTTTTGTTGAAAATCTATTAAATCTAAAGACATTATCAAGTCTTTATGTTATTTGTAATATTCTGTTGATGTATAGATGATTGTTTGATAATCTCACTCATTAAATCTTCACGTTCTTTAATAAGGAAACAGTGGAATTCCATTGTAATCACGATTGAGAAGTCAGCCATGCCTCTGAAAGATATGTGTATAGGCTTTGCAGGTTTAATGACGTATCCTGAGTGTTACTTTCATTGCGCCGGTTGAAGTGAGCTGACGGGACGCCGGCGGGAGAACGTGTTTTTGGGGCGGGACCGCGTGAGGACTGGCGAAGTTGAGGGCGGGGCGGGTGGGCGACTGGCGCTGGGGGCTTGGAACCCGTTGATAACTGCTTGCAGTTCTAGTTAGGGTTCCAAGCCCAAAGGGCAGGGAACCCTATTGTTTTTCTACGGATTTTTCATTATTTATTATTTATTATTTATTATTATTATTCTTCTCCGCTGTGTCTGTATGGGCGCAAGAGCCTGAAATTGCAAGGAAAAATCTGACATGGCAGTCTGATAGAAAATCCTGACCGCTACTCAGATTCGAAAATTTGGACCCCGGGTCACCTAGGTGGCGCTATTGCAGAGGTCAACACGTTTCAGCTACTAGCTCCCAAACCGTAGGTCCTACAGTCAAAAACTTTATATGCACATGATCCTTGATTGATTCTCCATCTTTTTTGTATTGGCCACGCCCATTTCCGCCTAACTAGATTTTTTGCTAGATTGCAAAAAATGCAAAACTTAGTTTTAATCACCTATTCGACATTTTTCGTCGAATCAACTTCAAACTTCGTACATGTGATCTACGGACTAGGCTAAGTTGTTGTGATGAAGAAAAATGCAGAAATATTGAAAATTGGGCTAATGACACCATGTCAAAATCAGTGAGCTAGCTAGCACATGTGTTAATTGATGATATCTTCACCATTTCTCAAAATAAATTGATGAGACTCTAGAACCTTACAAAGTATGAGCGGTAAGTCCTATCTACCCCATTTTGTTTGGATTCACCAATAGGGGGCGCTAAAGAGTCAAAAAGTTTGTTTCAGCTAAACGGCTTGATGGATTTCCACAGAACTTGGCACATATGTTAATCGTCGGACCCTTAAGCTATATTTTGAAAATGATTAAAAAGTGGGCGTGGCTTATAGGCTTTAAAAATTTTCGCCCTTTTACTCATGAAAAATACATATTCTATACAGAAAATTACAATTCATATCAGTCATCGTGACATCTACAATCACAGAAAATTTTTTGAATTTTGTCCAATAGGTGGCGCTCTGGTACCCCAAAAATATTTTTGGCATGTTTCTCCCCATTTCTTTTGTAAAAAAACAAATGATCTATTCCAATGTTTTCTTTGAGTCAGTCAAATTTAGATGAGTAATTTAAAAAATGTTTTAAACTTATGCAAATTAGTAGAAATTTGCATAGTAAGTACAACGTACTTTCGTTAACTCCTCCCGGCCGTCAAACTCAATCACATCAAAACTTTCCCTGACAAGAGAGGAGGAGCGGCTGACCAAAAGATGTGAAGGGATTTTCGATAATTTGCTTATTTTTTTAAATATGATTTTTTAAAATAATTTTTTGGGAATGAAAAAGTTTTTTTAGCGTAACTTCAAGAGATTTTGACATTTTTCAAAGCTGTTCATAACAGTCATACCTAAGGTCAATTCAAGTGTATGCCCTGGTTTTCAACTTGATTAAACAATAGGGGGCGCTATAACTGGGAAGAAATTATACTGCTGAACCGGCTAAATGGATCGGCACGAAACTTAGTGGCTGTCATCACTATAAAGTCTTAAGACTACATTATCAATATGGTAATGATTGATCAAAGTGGGCGTGGTTTATGATCATTTAAAATTTCAAATTTGAAAAATTTCCTAAAAATCACTATTTGCATGTAAGAGGCTAAGATTTCCAGATTGTGTTAAATGAATAGGCTAGAGCTTATGTCACGAAAGCCGCAGCTCCACAAAGAGGTTTGCGCTTTATATTTACGAAAATACGTTTTTAGGCTAGCAATTGTAGCGCAAATTCTGTTCTCACAATCTTCTTGTAATTTGCCACAAAGTTCACTCTTAGGTGGGTTATGAAACAAAAAAAAATGTCGTCTTGATTTGAGCTCCCCCTAGTGTTTAATTATAGGACATATTTTTGTCTACAGCCACTAATGCAAGTATTATTTTATTGTAAGTACAGTTTTACATTTATGACCCCAACAAAAATATAAGAAGAATTCTCACATCACAGAGGCAACCTGGGAATATTTTGAGATTTCTGTACAAAAGCGTATATTTTTAATGAATTTTTAACTTTTTACCAGTTTTTCTGTATATTTGGACAACAACGTAATTAATTTTTGTTAGAAAGCTTTTTAGGTATACAGTAAATATAAGCCATTTATAACATCCCACATGTACCTATGGTGATCTGAGATTTTTCTCCTAATTTTAGAAAGTAGCACTATTTTTTTATGAATATTTTTATTTTTGTTGTGACCTTTATAGTTATATTTCCCAATTTTTCTTCAAAAAAGCTTTGAGTCTACTGATTTAAAAACAACATCATATTATTCCGCATGTTAACACTGCCATGTGAGAATATTTTGGTAATTTTAGGATGATTTATGTATTTTTCATGATTTTTTAAAACATTTGTTCAGTAAGTCACAAAATGAAACTCATAGTTTTTGTTGAAAATCTTTTAAATCTAAAGACATTATCAAGTGTTTATGTTATTGGTAATATTCTGTTGATGTATAGATCATTGTTTGATAACCTCACTCATTAAATCTTCACGTTCTTTAATAAGGAAACAGTGGAATTCCATTGTAATCACGATTGAGGAGTCAGCCATGCCTCTGAAAGATATGTGTATAGGCTTTGCAGGTTTAATGACGTATCCTGAGTGTTACTTTCATTGCGCCGGTTGAAGTGAGCTGACGAACGCCGGCGGGAGAACGTGTTTTTGGGGCGGGACCGCGTGAGGACTGGCGAAGTGGAGGGCGGGGCCGGGTAGGCGACTGGCGCTGGGGGCTTGGAACCCGTTGATAACTGCTTGCAGTTCTAGTTAGGGTTCCAAGCCCAAAGGGCAGGGAACCCTATTGTTTTTCTACGGATTTTTCATTATTATTTATTATTCTTCTCCGCTACGTTTGTATGGGGGCAGGAGCCAGAAATTGCCAGGAAAAATCTGACATGGCAGTCTGATACAAAATCCTGACCGCTACTCAGATTCGAAAATTTGGACCCCGCGTCACCTAGGTGGCGCTATTGCGGAGGTCAACACGTTTCAGCTACTAGCTCCCAAACCGTAGGTCCTACAGTCATAAACTTTATATGTACATGATCCTTGGGTGATTCTCCATCTTTTTTGTATTGGCCACGCCCATTTCCGCCTAACTAGATTTTTTGCTAGATCGCAAAAAACTCAAAACTTACTTTTAATCACCTATTCGTCATTTTTCGTCGAATCAACTTCAAACTTCGTACATATGATCTATGGACTAAGATAAGTTGTGGTGATGAAGAAAAAGGCAGAAATATTGAAAATTGGGCTAATGACACCATGTCAAAATCAGTGTGCTAGCTAGCACATGTGGTAATTGATGATATCTTCACCATTTCTCAAGATAAATTGATGAGACTCTACACCCTTATGAAGTATGAGCGGTAAGCCCTATCTACCCGATTTTGTGTGGATTCACCAATAGGGGGCGCTAAAGAGTCAAAAAGTTTGTTTCAGCTAAACGGCTTGATGGATTTCCACAGAACTTGGCACTTATGTTAATCATCGGACCCTTAAGCTATATTTTGAAAATGATTAAAAAGTGGGCGTGGCTTATAGGCTATAAATAGGCTTTAAACGTTTTCGCCCATTTACTCCTGAAAAATACATATTCTATACAGAAAATTACAATTCATATCAGTCATAATGACATCTACAATCACAGAAAATTTTTTGAATTTTGTCCAATAGGTGGCGCTGTGGTACCCCAAAAATATTTTTGGCATGTTTCTCCCCATTACTTTCGTAAAAAAACAAATGATCTCATCCAGTATGTTCATTGAGTCAGTCAAATTTAGATGAGTATTTTAAAAAATGTTTTAAACTTATGCAAATTAGTAGAAATTTGCATAGTAAGTCCAACGTACTTTCGTTAACTCCTCCCGGCCGTCAAACTCAATCACATCACATCTTTCCCTGACAAGAGAGGAGGAGCGGCTGACCAAAAGATGTGAAGGGATTTTGGATAATTTGCTTATTTTTTTTAATATGATTTTTTTAAAAAATTTTGGAGAATGAAAAAGTTTTTTTAGAGTAACTTCAAAAGATTTTGACATTTTTCAAAGCTGTTCATAACAGTCATACCTAAGGTCAATTCAAGTGTATGTCCTGGTTTTCAACTTGATTAAACAATAGGGGGCGCTATAACTGGGAAGAAATTATACTGCTGAACTGGCTAAATGGATCTGCACGAAACTTAGTGGTTGTCATCACTATAGAGTCTTAAGATTACATTATCAATATGGTAATGATTTATCAAAGTGGGCGTGGCTTATGATCATTTAAAATTTCAAATTTGAAAAATTTCCTAAAAATCATTCTTTGCATGTAAGAGGCTAAGACTTCCAGATTGTGTTAGCTGGATAGGCTAGAGCTTATGTCACGAAAGCCGCAGCTCCATGTTGAGGTTTACGCTTTATATTTATGAAAATACATTTTTAGGCTAGCAATTGTAGCGCAAATTCTGTTCTCACAACCTTCTTGTAATTTGCTACAAAGTTCACTCTTAGGTGGTTTATGAAACAAAAAAAATGTCGTCTTGATATGAGCTCCCCCTTGTGTTTAATTTTAGGACATATTTTTGTCTACAGACACTAATGCAAATATTATTTTATTGTAAGTACAGTTTTACATTTATGACCCCAACAAAAATATAAGAAGAATTCTCACGTCACAGAGGCAACCTGGGAATATTTTGAGATTTCTGTACAAAAGCATAGATTTTTAATTAATTTTTAACTTTTTACCAGTTTTTCTGTATAGTTGGACAACAACGTAATTAATTTTTGTTAGAAAACTTTTTAGGTATACAGTAAATATAAGCCATTTACAACATTCCACACGTACCTATGGTGATCTGAGATTTTTCTCCTAATTATAGAAAGTAGCACTATTTTTTTATGAATATTTAAATTTTTGTTGTGACCTTTATAGTTATATTTCCTAATTTTTCTTCAAAAAAGCTTTGAGTCAACTGATTTAAAAACAACATCATATTATTCCGCATGTTAACACTGCCATGTGAGAATATTTTGGTAATTTTATGATGATTTATGTATTTTTCATGATTTTTTAAAACAATTGATCAGTAAGTCACAAAATGAAACTCATTGTTTTTGTTGAAAATCTATTAAATCTAAAGACATTATCAAGTCTTTATGTTATTTGTAATATTCTGTTGATGTATAGATGATTGTTTGATAATCTCACTCATTAAATCTTCACGTTCTTTAATAAGGAAACAGTGGAATTCCATTGTAATCACGATTGAGAAGTCAGCCATGCCTCTGAAAGATATGTGTATAGGCTTTGCAGGTTTAATGACGTATCCTGAGTGTTACTTTCATTGCGCCGGTTGAAGTGAGCTGACGGGACGCCGGCGGGAGAACGTGTTTTTGGGGCGGGACCGCGTGAGGACTGGCGAAGTTGAGGGCGGGGCGGGTGGGCGACTGGCGCTGGGGGCTTGGAACCCGTTGATAACTGCTTGCAGTTCTAGTTAGGGTTCCAAGCCCAAAGGGCAGGGAACCCTATTGTTTTTCTACGGATTTTTCATTATTTATTATTTATTATTTATTATTATTATTCTTCTCCGCTGTGTCTGTATGGGCGCAAGAGCCTGAAATTGCCAGGGAAAATCTGACATGGCAGTCTGATAGAAAATCCTGACCGCTACTCAGGTTCGAGAATTTGGACCCCGCGTCACCTAGGTGGCGCTATTGCGGAGGTCAACACGTTTTAGTTACTAGCTCCCAAACCGTATGTCCTATAGTCAAAAACTTTATATGTCCATGATCCTTGGATGATTCTCCATCTTTTTTGTATTGGCCACGCCCATTTCCGCCTAACTAGATTTTTTGCTAGATCGCAAAAAATGCAAAACTTAGTTTTAATCACCTATTCGTCATTTTTCGTCGAATCAACTTCAAACTTTGTACATATGATCTATGGACTAAGATAAGTTGTTGTGATGCAGAAAAACGCAGAAATATTGAAAATTGGGCTAATGACAACATGTCAAAATCAGTGCGCTAGCTATCACATGTGCTAATTGATGATATCTTCACCATATCTCAAGATAAAGTGATGAGACTCTAGACCCTTATGAAGTATGAGCGGTAAGCCCTATCTTCCCCATTTTGTTCGGATTCACCAAAAGGGGGCGCTAAAGAGGCAAAAAGTTAGTTTGAGCTAAACGGCTTGATGGATTTCCACAGAACTTGGCACATATGTTAATCATCAGACCTTTAAGCTATATTTTGAAAATGATTAAAAAGTGGGCGTGGCTTATAGGCTTTAAAAATTTTCGCCCTTTAACTGATGAAAAATACATATTCTATACAGAAAGTTACAAATTTTATCAGTCATAGTGACATCTACAATCACAGATATAAATTTGAATTTTGTCCAATAGGTGGCGCTGTTGTACCCCAAAAAAGGTTTTGGCATGTCTCTCCTCAATGTTTTAGTAAAAAAACAAATGGGCTCATCCAGTATGTTCATTGAGTCAGTCAAATTTAGATGAGTATTTTAAAAAATAATTTAAACTTATGCTAATTAGTAGAAATTTGCATAGTAAGTCAAACGTACTTTCGTTAACTCCTCCCGGCCGTCAAACTCAATCACATCACAACTTTGCCTGACAAGAGGGGGGGAGCGGCTGACCAAAAGTTGTGAAGGGATTTTGGATAATTTGCTTATTTTTTTTAATATGATTTTTTTAAATAATTTTTTGGGAATGAAAAAGTTTTTTTAGCGTAACTTCAAAAGATTTTGACATTTTTCAAAGCTGTTCATAACACTCATACCTAAGGTCAATTCAAGTGTATGTCCTGGTTTTCAACTTGATTAAACAATAGGGGGCGCTATAACTGGGAAGAAATTATACTGCTCAACCAGCTAAATGGATCTGCACGAAACTTAGTGGTTGTCATCACTATAGAGTCTTAAGACTACATTATCAATATGGTAATGATTGATCAAAGTGGGCGTGGTTTACGATCATTTAAAATTTCAAATTTGAAAAATTTCCTAAAAATCACTATTTGCATGTAAGAGGCTAAGATTTCCAGATTGTGGTTACTGGATAGGCTAGAGCTTATGTCACGATAGCCGCAGCTCCACAAAGAGGTTTGCGCTTTATATTAACAAAAATACATTTTTACGCTAGCAAGTGTGGCACAAATTCTGTTCTCACAATCTTCTTGTAATTTACCACAAAGTTCACTCTTAGGTGGTTTATGAAACAAAAAAAATGTCGTCTTGATTTGAGCTCCCCCTAGTGTTCAATTATAGGACATATTTTTGTCTACAGCCACTAATGCAAATATTATTTTATTGTAAGAAAAGTTTTACATTTATGATCTTACAAAAATATGACCACAATACACACGTCACAGAGGCAATCTGGGAATATTTTGAGATTTTTGTACAAAAGCATTGATTTTTAATGAATTTTTTACTTTTTGCCAGTTATTTTGTATAGTTGGACAACAACGTAATTAATTTTTGTTAGAAAGCTTTTTAGGTATACAGTAAATATAAGCCATTTACAACATTCCACATGTACCTATGGTTATCTGAGATTTTTCTCCTAATTTTAGAAAGTAGCACTATTTTTTTATGAATATTTTAATTTTTGTTGTGACCTTTATAGTTATATTTCCCAATTTTTCTTTAAAAAAGCTTTGAGTCTACTGATTTAAAAACAACATCATATTATTCCGCATGTTACCACTGCCATGTGAGAATATTTTGGTAATTTTAGGATGAGTTGTGTATTTTTCATGATTTTTTTAAACATTTGGTCAGCAAGTCACAAAATGAAACTCATTGTTTTTGTTGAAAATCTATTAAATCTAAACACATTATAAAGTATTTATGTTATTTGTAACATTCTGTTGATGTATAGATTATTGTTTAATAATCTCACTCATTAAATCTTCACGTTCTTTAATAAGGAAACAGTGGAATTCCATTGTAATCACGATTGAGAAGTCAGCCATGCCTCTGAAAGATATGTGTATAGGCTTAGCCGGTTTAATGACGTATCCTGAGTGTTAGTTTCATTGCGCCGGTTGAAGTGAGCTGACGGGACGCCGGCGGGAGAACGTGTTTTTGGGGCGGGACCGCGTGAGGACTGGCGAAGTTGAGGGCGGGGCGGGTGGGCGACTGGCGCTGGTGGCTTGGAACCCGTTGATAACTGCTTGCAGTTCTAGTTAGGGTTCCAAGCCCAAAGGGCAGGGAACCCTATTGTTTTTCTACGGATTTTTCATTATTTATTATTTATTATTAGGGTTCCAAGCCCAAAGGGCAGGGAACCCTATTGTTTTTCTACGGATTTTTCATTATTTATTATTTATTATTTATTATTATTATTCTTCTCCGCTGTGTCTGTATGGGCGCAAGAGCCTGAAATTGCAAGGAAAAATCTGACATGGCAGTCTGATAGAAAATCCTGACCGCTACTCAGATTCGAAAATTTGGACCCCGGGTCACCTAGGTGGCGCTATTGCAGAGGTCAACACGTTTCAGCTACTAGCTCCCAAACCGTAGGTCCTACAGTCAAAAACTTTATATGCACATGATCCTTGATTGATTCTCCATCTTTTTTGTATTGGCCACGCCCATTTCCGCCTAACTAGATTTTTTGCTAGATCGCAAAAAATGCAAAACTTAGTTTTAATCACCTATTCGACATTTTTCGTCGAATCAACTTCAAACTTCGTACATGTGATCTATGGACTAGGCTAAGTTGTTGTGATGAAGAAAAATGCAGAAATATTGAAAATTGGGCTAATGACACCATGTCAAAATCAGTGCGCTAGCTAGCACATGTGTTAATTGATGATATCTTCACCATTTCTCAAAATAAATTGATGAGACTCTAGAACCTTACAAAGTATGAGCGGTAAGTCCTATCTACCCCATTTTGTTTGGATTCACCAATAGGGGGCGCTAAAGAGTCAAAAAGTTTGTTTCAGCTAAACGGCTTGATGGATTTCCACAGAACTTGGCACATATGTTAATCGTCGGACCCTTAAGCTATATTTTGAAAATGATTAAAAAGTGGGCGTGGCTTATAGGCTTTAAAAATTTTCGCCCTTTTACTCATGAAAAATACATATTCTATACAGAAAATTACAATTCATATCAGTCATCGTGACATCTACAATCACAGAAAATTTTTTGAATTTTGTCCAATAGGTGGCGCTCTGGTACCCCAAAAATATTTTTGGCATGTTTCTCCCCATTTCTTTTGTAAAAAAACAAATGATCTATTCCAATGTGTTCTTTGAGTCAGTCAAATTTAGATGAGTAATTTAAAAAATGTTTTAAACTTATGCAAATTAGTAGAAATTTGCATAGTAAGTCCAACGTACTTTCGTTAACTCCTCCCGGCCGTCAAACTCAATCACATCAAAACTTTCCCTGACAAGAGAGGAGGAGCGGCTGACCAAAAGATGTGAAGGGATTTTCGATAATTTGCTTATTTTTTTAAATATGATTTTTTTAAATAATTTTTTGGGAATGAAAAAGTTTTTTTAGCGTAACTTCAAGAGATTTTGACATTTTTCAAAGCTGTTCATAACAGTCATACCTAAGGTCAATTCAAGTGTATGTCCTGGTTTTCAACTTGATTAAACAATAGGGGGCGCTATAACTGGGAAGAAATTATACTGCTGAACCGGCTAAATGGATCGGCACGAAACTTAGTGGCTGTCATCACTATAAAGTCTTAAGACTACATTATCAATATGGTAATGATTGATCAAAGTGGGCGTGGTTTATGATCATTTAAAATTTCAAATTTGAAAAATTTCCTAAAAATCACTATTTGCATGTAAGAGGCTAAGATTTCCAGATTGTGTTAAATGAATAGGCTAGAGCTTATGTCACGAAAGCCGCAGCTCCACAAAGAGGTTTGCGCTTTATATTTACGAAAATACGTTTTTAGGCTAGCAATTGTAGCGCAAATTCTGTTCTCACAATCTTCTTGTAATTTGCCACAAAGTTCACTCTTAGGTGGGTTATGAAACAAAAAGAAATGTCGTCTTGATTTGAGCTCCCCCTAGTGTTTAATTATAGGACATATTTTTGTCTACAGCCACTAATGCAAGTATTATTTTATTGTAAGTACAGTTTTACATTTATGACCCCAACAAAAATATAAGAAGAATTCTCACATCACAGAGGCAACCTGGGAATATTTTGAGATTTCTGTACAAAAGTGTATATTTTTAATGAATTTTTAACTTTTTACCAGTTTTTCTGTATATTTGGACAACAACGTAATTAATTTTTGTTAGAAAGCTTTTTAGGTATACAGTAAATATAAGCCATTTATAACATCCCACATGTACCTATGGTGATCTGAGATTTTTCTCCTAATTTTAGAAAGTAGCACTATTTTTTTATGAATATTTTTATTTTTGTTGTGACCTTTATAGTTATATTTCCCAATTTTTCTTCAAAAAAGCTTTGAGTCTACTGATTTAAAAACAACATCATATTATTCCGCATGTTAACACTGCCATGTGAGAATATTTTGGTAATTTTAGGATGATTTATGTATTTTTCATGATTTTTTAAAACATTTGTTCAGTAAGTCACAAAATGAAACTCATAGTTTTTGTTGAAAATCTTTTAAATCTAAAGACATTATCAAGTGTTTATGTTATTGGTAATATTCTGTTGATGTATAGATCATTGTTTGATAACCTCACTCATTAAATCTTCACGTTCTTTAATAAGGAAACAGTGGAATTCCATTGTAATCACGATTGAGGAGTCAGCCATGCCTCTGAAAGATATGTGTATAGGCTTTGCAGGTTTAATGACGTATCCTGAGTGTTACTTTCATTGCGCCGGTTGAAGTGAGCTGACGAACGCCGGCGGGAGAACGTGTTTTTGGGGCGGGACCGCGTGAGGACTGGCGAAGTGGAGGGCGGGGCCGGGTAGGCGACTGGCGCTGGGGGCTTGGAACCCGTTGATAACTGCTTGCAGTTCTAGTTAGGGTTCCAAGCCCAAAGGGCAGGGAACCCTATTGTTTTTCTACGGATTTTTCATTATTTATTATTTATTATTTATTATTATTATTCTTCTCCGCTGTGTCTGTATGGGCGCAAGAGCCTGAAATTGCAAGGAAAAATCTGACATGGCAGTCTGATAGAAAATCCTGACCGCTACTCAGATTCGAAAATTTGGACCCCGGGTCACCTAGGTGGCGCTATTGCAGAGGTCAACACGTTTCAGCTACTAGCTCCCAAACCGTAGGTCCTACAGTCAAAAACTTTATATGCACATGATCCTTGATTGATTCTCCATCTTTTTTGTATTGGCCACGCCCATTTCCGCCTAACTAGATTTTTTGCTAGATCGCAAAAAATGCAAAACTTAGTTTTAATCACCTATTCGACATTTTTCGTCGAATCAACTTCAAACTTCGTACATGTGATCTATGGACTAGGCTAAGTTGTTGTGATGAAGAAAAATGCAGAAATATTGAAAATTGGGCTAATGACACCATGTCAAAATCAGTGCGCTAGCTAGCACATGTGTTAATTGATGATATCTTCACCATTTCTCAAAATAAATTGATGAGACTCTAGAACCTTACAAAGTATGAGCGGTAAGTCCTATCTACCCCATTTTGTTTGGATTCACCAATAGGGGGCGCTAAAGAGTCAAAAAGTTTGTTTCAGCTAAACGGCTTGATGGATTTCCACAGAACTTGGCACATATGTTAATCGTCGGACCCTTAAGCTATATTTTGAAAATGATTAAAAAGTGGGCGTGGCTTATAGGCTTTAAAAATTTTCGCCCTTTTACTCATGAAAAATACATATTCTATACAGAAAATTACAATTCATATCAGTCATCGTGACATCTACAATCACAGAAAATTTTTTGAATTTTGTCCAATAGGTGGCGCTCTGGTACCCCAAAAATATTTTTGGCATGTTTCTCCCCATTTCTTTTGTAAAAAAACAAATGATCTATTCCAATGTGTTCTTTGAGTCAGTCAAATTTAGATGAGTAATTTAAAAAATGTTTTAAACTTATGCAAATTAGTCGAAATTTGCATAGTAAGTCCAACGTACTTTCGTTAACTCCTCCCGGCCGTCAAACTCAATCACATCAAAACTTTCCCTGACAAGAGAGGAGGAGCGGCTGACCAAAAGATGTGAAGGGATTTTCGATAATTTGCTTATTTTTTTAAATATGATTTTTTTAAATAATTTTTTGGGAATGAAAAAGTTTTTTTAGCGTAACTTCAAGAGATTTTGACATTTTTCAAAGCTGTTCATAACAGTCATACCTAAGGTCAATTCAAGTGTATGTCCTGGTTTTCAACTTGATTAAACAATAGGGGGCGCTATAACTGGGAAGAAATTATACTGCTGAACCGGCTAAATGGATCGGCACGAAACTTAGTGGCTGTCATCACTATAAAGTCTTAAGACTACATTATCAATATGGTAATGATTGATCAAAGTGGGCGTGGTTTATGATCATTTAAAATTTCAAATTTGAAAAATTTCCTAAAAATCACTATTTGCATGTAAGAGGCTAAGATTTCCAGATTGTGTTAAATGAATAGGCTAGAGCTTATGTCACGAAAGCCGCAGCTCCACAAAGAGGTTTGCGCTTTATATTTACGAAAATACGTTTTTAGGCTAGCAATTGTAGCGCAAATTCTGTTCTCACAATCTTCTTGTAATTTGCCACAAAGTTCACTCTTAGGTGGGTTATGAAACAAAAAAAATGTCGTCTTGATTTGAGCTCCCCCTAGTGTTTAATTATAGGACATATTTTTGTCTACAGCCACTAATGCAAGTATTATTTTATTGTAAGTACAGTTTTACATTTATGACCCCAACAAAAATATAAGAAGAATTCTCACATCACAGAGGCAACCTGGGAATATTTTGAGATTTCTGTACAAAAGCGTATATTTTTAATGAATTTTTAACTTTTTACCAGTTTTTCTGTATATTTGGACAACAACGTAATTAATTTTTGTTAGAAAGCTTTTTAGGTATACAGTAAATATAAGCCATTTATAACATCCCACATGTACCTATGGTGATCTGAGATTTTTCTCCTAATTTTAGAAAGTAGCACTATTTTTTTATGAATATTTTTATTTTTGTTGTGACCTTTATAGTTATATTTCCCAATTTTTCTTCAAAAAAGCTTTGAGTCTACTGATTTAAAAACAACATCATATTATTCCGCATGTTAACACTGCCATGTGAGAATATTTTGGTAATTTTAGGATGATTTATGTATTTTTCATGATTTTTTAAAACATTTGTTCAGTAAGTCACAAAATGAAACTCATAGTTTTTGTTGAAAATCTTTTAAATCTAAAGACATTATCAAGTGTTTATGTTATTGGTAATATTCTGTTGATGTATAGATCATTGTTTGATAACCTCACTCATTAAATCTTCACGTTCTTTAATAAGGAAACAGTGGAATTCCATTGTAATCACGATTGAGGAGTCAGCCATGCCTCTGAAAGATATGTGTATAGGCTTTGCAGGTTTAATGACGTATCCTGAGTGTTACTTTCATTGCGCCGGTTGAAGTGAGCTGACGAACGCCGGCGGGAGAACGTGTTTTTGGGGCGGGACCGCGTGAGGACTGGCGAAGTGGAGGGCGGGGCCGGGTAGGCGACTGGCGCTGGGGGCTTGGAACCCGTTGATAACTGCTTGCAGTTCTAGTTAGGGTTCCAAGCCCAAAGGGCAGGGAACCCTATTGTTTTTCTACGGATTTTTCATTATTTATTATTTATTATTTATTATTATTATTCTTCTCCGCTGTGTCTGTATGGGCGCAAGAGCCTGAAATTGCCAGGGAAAATCTGACATGGCAGTCTGATAGAAAATCCTGACCGCTACTCAGATTCGAAAATTTGGACCCCGCGTCACCTAGGTGGCGCTATTGCGGAGGTCAATACGTTTTAGTTACTAGCTCCCAAACCGTAGGTCCTATAGTCAAAAACTTTATATGTCCATGATCCTTGGATGATTCTCCATCTTTTTTGTATTGGCCACGCCCATTTCCGCCTAACTAGATTTTTTGCTAGATCGCAAAAAACGCAAAACTTACTTTTAATCACCTATTCGTCATTTTTCGTCGAATCAACTTCAAACTTCGTACATGTGATCTATGGACTAAGGTAAGTTGTTGTGATGAAGAAAAATGCAGAAATATTGAAAATTGGGCTAATGACACCATGTCAAAATCTGTGCGCTAGCTAGCACATGAGGTAATTGATGATATCTTGACCATTTCTCAAGAAAAATTGATGAGACTCTAGACCCTTATGAAGTATGAGCGGTAAGCCCTATCTACCCCATTTTGTTTGGATTCACCAATAGGGGGCGCTAAAGAGTCAAAAAGTTTGTTTCAGCTAAACGGCTTGATGGATTTCCACAGAACTTGGCACATATGTTAATCATCGGACCCTTAAGCTATATTTTGAAAATGATTAAAAAGTGGGCGTGGCTTATAGGCTTAAAAAATTTTCGCCCTTTTACTCATGAAAAATACATATTCTATACAGAAAGTTATAAATCATTTCAGTCGTAGTGACATCTATAATCACAGATATAAATTTGAATTTTGTCCAATAGGTGGCGCTGTTGTACCCAAAAAAAGGTTTTGGCATGTTTCTCCTCAATGTTTTAGTAAAAAAACAAATGGGCTCATCCAGTATGTTCATTGAGTCAGTCAAATTTAGATGAGTATTTTAAAAAATGTTTTATACTTATGCTAATTAGTAGAAATTTGCATAGTAAGTCAAACGTACTTTCGTTAACTCCTCCCGGCCGTCAAACTCAATCACATCACACCTTTCCCTGACAAGAGAAGAGGAGCGGCTAACCAAAAGTTGTGAAGGGATTTTGGATAATTTGCTTATTTTTTTTAATATGATTTTTTTAAATAATTTTTTGGGAATGAAAAAGTTTTTTTAGCGTAACTTCAAAAGATTTTGACATTTTTCAAAGCTGTTCATAACACTCATACCTAAGGTCAATTCAAGTGTATGTCCTGGTTTTCAACTTGATTAAACAATAGGGGGCGCTATAACTGGGAAGAAATTATACTGCTGAACTGGCTAAATGGATCTGCACGAAACTTAGTGGTTGTCATCACTATAGAGTCTTAAGACTACATTATCAATATGGTAATGATTGATCAAAGTGGGCGTGGTTTACGATCATTTAAAATTTCAAATTTGAAAAATTTCCTAAAAATCACTATTAGCATGTAAGAGGCTAAGATTTCCAGATTGTGTTTACTGGATAGGCTAGAGCTTATGTCACGATAGCCGCAGCTCCACAAAGAGGTTTGCGCTTTATATTTACAAAAATACATTTTTACGCTAGCAAGTGTGGCACAAATTCTGTTCTCACAATCTTCTTGTAATTTACCACAAAGTTCACTCTTAGGTGGTTTATGAAACAAAAAAAATGTCGTCTTGATTTGAGCTCCCCCTAGTGTTCGATTATAGGACATATTTTTGTCTACAGCCACTAATGCAAATATTATTTTATTGTAAGTACAGTTTTACATTTATGACCCCATCAAAAATATGAGAAGAATTCTCACATCACAGAAGCAACCTGGGAATATTTTGAGATTTCTATACAAAAGCATAGATTTTTAATGAATTTTTAACTTTTTACCAGTTTTTCTGTATAGTTGGACAACAACGTAATTAATATTAGTTTTAGAAAGCTTTTTAGGTATACAGTAAATATAAGCCATTTACAACATTCCACATGTACCTATGGTGATCTGAGATTTTTCTCCTAATTTTAGAAAGTAGCACTATTTTTTTATGAATATTTTAATTTTTGTTGTGACCCTTATAGTTATATTTCCCAATTTTTTCTTTAAAAAAGCTTTGAGTCTACTGATTTAAAAACAACATCATAGTATTCCGCATGTTAACACTGCCATGTGAGAATATTTTGGTAATTTTAGGATGATTTGTGTATTTTTCATGATTTTTTAAAACATTTGGTCAGTAAGTCACAAAATGAAACTCATAGTTTTTGTTGAAAATCTTTTAAATCTAAAGACATTATCAAGGATTTATGTTATTTGTAATATTCCGTTGATGTATAGATCATTGTTTGATAATCTCACTCATTAAATCTTCACGTTCTTTAATAAGGAAACAGTGGAATTCCATTGTAACCACGATTGAGAAGTCAGCCATGCCTCTGAAAGATATGTGTATAGGCTTTGCCGGTTTAATGACGTATCCTGAGTGTTAGTTTCATTGCGCCGGTTGAAGTGAGCTGACGGGACGCCGGCGGGAGAACGTGTTTTTGGGGCTGGACCGCGTGAGGACTGGCGAAGTTGAGGGCGGGGCGGGTGGGCGACTGGCGCTGGGGGCTTGGAACCCGTTGATAACTGCTTGCAGTTCTAGTTTATTATTATTATTCTTCTCCGCTGTGTCTGTATGGGCGCAAGAGCCTGAAATTGCCAGGGAAAATCTGACATGGCAGTCTGATAGAAAATCCTGACCGCTACTCAGATTCGAAAATTTGGACCCCGCGTCACCTAGGTGGCGCTATTGCGGAGGTCAACACGTTTTAGTTACTAGCTCCCAAACCGTAGGTCCTATAGTCAAAAACTTCATATGTCCATGATCCTTGGATGATTCTCCATCTTTTTTGTATTGGCCACGCCCATTTCCGCCTAACTAGATTTTTTGCTAGATCGCAAAAAACGCAAAACTTACTTTTAATCACCTATTCATCATTTTTTGTCAAATCAACTTCAAACTTCGTACATGTGATCTATGGACTAAGCTAAGTTGTTGTGATGAAGAAAAATGCAGAAATATTGAAAATTGGGCTAATGACACCATGTCAAAATCAGCGCGCTAGCTAGCACATGTGGTAATTGATGATATCTTCACCATTTCTCAAGATAAACTGATGAGACTCTAGACCCTTATGAAGTATGAGCGGTAAGCCCTATCTACCCCATTTTGTTTGGATTCACCAATAGGGGGCGCTAAAGAGTCAAAAAGTTTGTTTGAGCTAAACGGCTTGATGGATTTCCCCAGAACTTGGCACATATGTTAGTCATCGGACCCTTAAGCTACATTTTGAAAATGATTAAAAAGTGGGCGTGGCTTATAGGCTTTAAAATTTTTCGCCCTTTTACTCATGAAAAATATATATTCTAAACAGAAAATTACAATTCTTATCAGTCATAGTGACATCTACAATCACAGAAAATTTTTTGAATTTTGTCCAATAGGTGGCGCTGTGGTACCCCAAAAATATTTTTGGCATGTTTCTCCCCATTTTTTTCGTAAACAAACAAATGATCTCATCCAGTATGTTCATTGAGTCAGTCAAATTTAGATGAGTATTTTAAAAAGTGTTTTAAACTTATGCTAATTAGTAGAAATTTGCATAGTATGTCAAACGTACTTTCGTTAACTCCTCCCGGCCGTCAAACTCAATCACATCACAACTTTCCCTGACAAGAGAGGAGGAGCGGCTGACCAAAAGTTGTGAAGGGATTTTGGATAATTTGCTTATTTTTTTTAATATGATTTTTTAAAATAATTTTTTGGGAATGAAAAAGTTTTTTTAGCGTAACTTCAAAAGATTTTGACAATTTTCAAAGCTGTTCATAACAGCCATACCTAAGGTCAATTCAAGTGTATGTCCTGGTTTTCAACTTGATTAAACAATAGGGGGCGCTATAACTGGGAAGAAATTATACTGCTGAACTGGCTAAATGGATCTGCACGAAACTTAGTGGTTATCATCACTATAGAGTCTTAAGACCACAATATCAATATGGTAATGATTGATCAAAGTGGGCGTGGTTTATGATCATTTAAAATTTCAAATTTGAAAAATTTCCTAAAAATCACTATTTGCATGTAACAGGCTAAGATTTCCAGATTGTCTTAACTGGATAGGCTAGAGCTTAGGTCACGAAAGCCGCAGCTCCACGAAGAGGTGTGCGCTTTATATTTACGAAAATAAATTTTTAGGCTAGCAATTGTAGCGCAAATTCTGTTCTCACAATCTTCTTGTAATTTGCCAAAAAGTTCACTCTTAGGTGGTTTATGAAACAAAAAAAATGTCGTCTTGATTTGAGCTCCCCCTAGTGTTTAATTGTAGGACATATTTTTGTCTACAGCCACTAATGCAAATATTATTTTATTGTAAGTACAGTTTTACATTTATGACCCCATCAAAAATATGAGAAGAATTCTCACATCACAGAAGCAACCTGGGAATATTTTGAGATTTCTGTACAAAAGCGTAGATTTTTAATGAATTTTTAACTTTTTACCAGTTTTTCTGTATAGTTGGACAACAAAGTAATTAATATTTGTTTTAGAAAGCTTTTTAGGTATACAGTAAATATAAGCCATTTACAACATTCCACATGTACCTATGGTGATCTGAGATTTTTCTCCTAATTTTAGAAAGTAGCACTATTTTTTTATGAATATTTTAATTTTTGTTGTGACCTTTATAGTTATATTTCCCAATTTTTTCTTCAAAAAAGCTTTGAGTCTACTGATTTAAAAACAACATCATAGTATTCCGCATGTTAACACTGCCATGTGAGAATATTTTGGTAATTTTAGGATGATTTGTGTATTTTTCATGATTTTTTAAAACATTTGGTCAGTAAGTCACAAAATGAAACTCATAGTTTTTGTTGAAAATCTTTTAAATCTAAAGACATTATCAAGGGTTTATGCTATTTGTAATATTCCGTTGATGTATAGATATTGTTTGATAATCTCACTCATTAAATCTTCACGTTCTTTAATAAGGAAACAGTGGAATTCCATTGTAACCACGATTGAGAAGTCAGCCATGCCTCTGAAAGATATGTGTATAGGCTTTGCCGGTTTAATGACGTATCCTGAGTGTTAGTTTCATTGCGCCGGTTGAAGTGAGCTGACGGGACGCCGGCGGGAGAACGTGTTTTTGGGGCTGGACCGCGTGAGGACTGGCGAAGTTGAGGGCGGGGCGGGTGGGCGACTGGCGCTGGGGGCTTGGAACCCGTTGATAACTGCTTGCAGTTCTAGTTATTATTTATTATTCTTCTCCGCTACGTTTGTATGGGGGCAGGAGCCAGAAATTGCCAGGAAAAATCTGACATGGCAGTCTGATACAAAATCCTGACCGCTACTCAGATTCGAAAAATTGGACCCCGCGTCACCTAGGTGGCGCTATTGCGGAGGTCAACACGTTTCAGCTACTAGCTCCCAAACCGTAGGTCCTACAGTCATAAACTTTATATGTACATGATCCTTGGGTGATTCTCCATCTTTTTTGTATTGGCCACGCCCATTTCCGCCTAACTAGATTTTTTGCTAGATCGCAAAAAACTCAAAACTTACTTTTAATCACCTATTCGTCATTTTTCGTCGAATCATCTTCAAACTTCGTACATATGATCTATGGACTAAGATAAGTTGTGGTGATGAAGAAAAAGGCAGAAATATTGAAAATTGGGCTAATGACACCATGTCAAAATCAGTGTGCTAGCTAGCACATGTGGTAATTGATGATATCTTCACCATTTCTCAAGATAAATTGATGAGACTCTACACCCTTATGAAGTATGAGCGGTAAGCCCTATCTACCCGATTTTGTGTGGATTCACCAATAGGGGGCGCTAAAGAGTCAAAAAGTTTGTTTCAGCTAAACGGCTTGATGGATTTCCACAGAACTTGGCACATATGTTAATCATCGGACCCTTAAGCTATATTTTGAAAATGATTAAAAAGTGGGCGTGGCTTATAGGCTATAAATAGGCTTTAAACGTTTTCGCCCATTTACTCCTGAAAAATACATATTCTATACAGAAAATTACAATTCATATCAGTCATAATGACATCTACAATCACAGAAATTTTTTTGAATTTTGTCCAATAGGTGGCGCTGTGGTACCCCAAAAATATTTTTGGCATGTTTCTCCCCATTACTTTCGTAAAAAAACAAATGATCTCATCCAGTATGTTCATTGAGTCAGTCAAATTTAGATGAGTATTTTAAAAAATGTTTTAAACTTATGCAAATTAGTAGAAATTTGCATAGTAAGTCCAACGTACTTTCGTTAACTCCTCCCGGCCGTCAAACTCAATCACATCACATCTTTCCCTGACAAGAGAGGAGGAGCGGCTGACCAAAAGATGTGAAGGGATTTTGGATAATTTGCTTATTTTTTTTAATATGATTTTTTTTAAAAATTTTGGAGAATGAAAAAGTTTTTTTAGAGTAACTTCAAAAGATTTTGACATTTTTCAAAGCTGTTCATAACAGTCATACCTAAGGTCAATTCAAGTGTATGTCCTGGTTTTCAACTTGATTAAACAATAGGGGGCGCTATAACTGGGAAGAAATTATACTGCTGAACTGGCTAAATGGATCTGCACGAAACTTAGTGGTTGTCATCACTATAGAGTCTTAAGATTACATTATCAATATGGTAATGATTTATCAAAGTGGGCGTGGCTTATGATCATTTAAAATTTCAAATTTGAAAAATTTCCTAAAAATCATTATTTGCATGTAAGAGGCTAAGATTTCCAGATTGTGTTAGCTGGATAGGCTAGAGCTTATGTCACGAAAGCCGCAGCTCCATGTTGAGGTTTACGCTTTATATTTATGAAAATACATTTTTAGGCTAGCAATTGTAGCGCAAATTCTGTTCTCACAACCTTCTTGTAATTTGCTACAAAGTTCACTCTTAGGTGGTTTATGAAACAAAAAAAAATGTCGTCTTGATATGAGCTCCCCCTTGTGTTTAATTTTAGGACATATTTTTGTCTACAGACACTAATGCAAATATTATTTTATTGTAAGTACAGTTTTACATTTATGACCCCAACAAAAATATAAGAAGAATTCTCACGTCACAGAGGCAACCTGGGAATATTTTGAGATTTCTATACAAAAGCATAGATTTTTAATTAATTTTTAACTTTTTACCAGTTTTTCTGTATAGTTGGACAACAACGTAATTAATTTTTGTTAGAAAACTTTTTAGGTATACAGTAAATATAAGCCATTTACAACATTCCACACGTACCTATGGTGATCTGAGATTTTTCTCCTAATTATAGAAAGTAGCACTATTTTTTTATGAATATTTAAATTTTTGTTGTGACCTTTATAGTTATATTTCCTAATTTTTCTTCAAAAAAGCTTTGAGTCAACTGATTTAAAAACAACATCATATTATTCCGCATGTTAACACTGCCATGTGAGAATATTTTGGTAATTTTATGATGATTTATGTATTTTTCATGATTTTTTAAAACAATTGATCAGTAAGTCACAAAATGAAACTCATTGTTTTTGTTGAAAATCTATTAAATCTAAAGACATTATCAAGTCTTTATGTTATTTGTAATATTCTGTTGATGTATAGATGATTGTTTGATAATCTCACTCATTAAATCTTCACGTTCTTTAATAAGGAAACAGTGGAATTCCATTGTAATCACGATTGAGAAGTCAGCCATGCCTCTGAAAGATTTGTGTATAGGCTTTGCAGGTTTAATGACGTATCCTGAGTGTTACTTTCATTGCGCCGGTTGAAGTGAGCTGACGGGACGCCGGCGGGAGAACGTGTTTTTGGGGCGGGACCGCGTGAGGACTGGCGAAGTTGAGGGCGGGGCGGGTGGGCGACTGGCGCTGGGGGCTTGGAACCCGTTGATAACTGCTTGCAGTTCTAGTTAGGGTTCCAAGCCCAAAGGGCAGGGAACCCTATTGTTTTTCTACGGATTTTTCATTATTTATTATTTATTAGGGTTCCAAGCCCAAAGGGCAGGGAACCCTATTGTTTTTCTACGGATTTTTCATTATTTATTATTTATTATTTATTATTATTATTCTTCTCCGCTGTGTCTGTATGGGCGCAAGAGCCTGAAATTGCAAGGAAAAATCTGACATGGCAGTCTGATAGAAAATCCTGACCGCTACTCAGATTCGAAAATTTGGACCCCGGGTCACCTAGGTGGCGCTATTGCAGAGGTCAACACGTTTCAGCTACTAGCTCCCAAACCGTAGGTCCTACAGTCAAAAACTTTATATGCACATGATCCTTGATTGATTCTCCATCTTTTTTGTATTGGCCACGCCCATTTCCGCCTAACTAGATTTTTTGCTAGATCGCAAAAAATGCAAAACTTAGTTTTAATCACCTATTCGACATTTTTCGTCGAATCAACTTCAAACTTCGTACATGTGATCTATGGACTAGGCTAAGTTGTTGTGATGAAGAAAAATGCAGAAATATTGAAAATTGGGCTAATGACACCATGTCAAAATCAGTGCGCTAGCTAGCACATGTGTTAATTGATGATATCTTCACCATTTCTCAAAATAAATTGATGAGACTCTAGAACCTTACAAAGTATGAGCGGTAAGTCCTATCTACCCCATTTTGTTTGGATTCACCAATAGGGGGCGCTAAAGAGTCAAAAAGTTTGTTTCAGCTAAACGGCTTGATGGATTTCCACAGAACTTGGCACATATGTTAATCGTCGGACCCTTAAGCTATATTTTGAAAATGATTAAAAAGTGGGCGTGGCTTATAGGCTTTAAAAATTTTCGCCCTTTTACTCATGAAAAATACATATTCTATACAGAAAATTACAACTCATATCAGTCATCGTGACATCTACAATCACAGAAAATTTTTTGAATTTTGTCCAATAGGTGGCGCTCTGGTACCCCAAAAATATTTTTGGCATGTTTCTCCCCATTTCTTTTGTAAAAAAACAAATGATCTATTCCAATGTGTTCTTTGAGTCAGTCAAATTTAGATGATTAATTTAAAAAATGTTTTAAACTTATGCAAATTAGTAGAAATTTGCATAGTAAGTCCAACGTACTTTCGTTAACTCCTCCCGGCCGTCAAACTCAATCACATCAAAACTTTCCCTGACAAGAGAGGAGGAGCGGCTGACCAAAAGATGTGAAGGGATTTTCGATAATTTGCTTATTTTTTTAAATATGATTTTTTTCAATAATTTTTTGGGAATGAAAAAGTTTTTTTAGCGTAACTTCAAGAGATTTTGACATTTTTCAAAGCTGTTCATAACAGTCATACCTAAGGTCAATTCAAGTGTATGTCCTGGTTTTCAACTTGATTAAACAATAGGGGGCGCTATAACTGGGAAGAAATTATACTGCTGAACCGGCTAAATGGATCGGCACGAAACTTAGTGGCTGTCATCACTATAAAGTCTTAAGACTACATTATCAATATGGTAATGATTGATCAAAGTGGGCGTGGTTTATGATCATTTAAAATTTCAAATTTGAAAAATTTCCTAAAAATCACTATTTGCATGTAAGAGGCTAAGATTTCCAGATTGTGTTAAATGAATAGGCTAGAGCTTATGTCACGAAAGCCGCAGCTCCACAAAGAGGTTTGCGCTTTATATTTACGAAAATACGTTTTTAGGCTAGCAATTGTAGCGCAAATTCTGTTCTCACAATCTTCTTGTAATTTGCCACAAAGTTCACTCTTAGGTGGGTTATGAAACAAAAAAAAATGTCGTCTTGATTTGAGCTCCCCCTAGTGTTTAATTATAGGACATATTTTTGTCTACAGCCACTAATGCAAGTATTATTTTATTGTAAGTACAGTTTTACATTTATGACCCCAACAAAAATATAAGAAGAATTCTCACATCACAGAGGCAACCTGGGAATATTTTGAGATTTCTGTACAAAAGCGTATATTTTTAATGAATTTTTAACTTTTTACCAGTTTTTCTGTATATTTGGACAACAACGTAATTAATTTTTGTTAGAAAGCTTTTTAGGTATACAGTAAATATAAGCCATTTATAACATCCCACATGTACCTATGGTGATCTGAGATTTTTCTCCTAATTTTAGAAAGTAGCACTATTTTTTTATGAATATTTTTATTTTTGTTGTGACCTTTATAGTTATATTTCCCAATTTTTCTTCAAAAAAGCTTTGAGTCTACTGATTTAAAAACAACATCATATTATTCCGCATGTTAACACTGCCATGTGAGAATATTTTGGTAATTTTAGGATGATTTATGTATTTTTCATGATTTTTTAAAACATTTGTTCAGTAAGTCACAAAATGAAACTCATAGTTTTTGTTGAAAATCTTTTAAATCTAAAGACATTATCAAGTGTTTATGTTATTGGTAATATTCTGTTGATGTATAGATCATTGTTTGATAACCTCACTCATTAAATCTTCACGTTCTTTAATAAGGAAACAGTGGAATTCCATTGTAATCACGATTGAGGAGTCAGCCATGCCTCTGAAAGATATGTGTATAGGCTTTGCAGGTTTAATGACGTATCCTGAGTGTTACTTTCATTGCGCCGGTTGAAGTGAGCTGACGAACGCCGGCGGGAGAACGTGTTTTTGGGGCGGGACCGCGTGAGGACTGGCGAAGTGGAGGGCGGGGCCGGGTAGGCGACTGGCGCTGGGGGCTTGGAACCCGTTGATAACTGCTTGCAGTTCTAGTTATTAGGGTTCCAAGCCCAAAGGGCAGGGAACCCTATTGTTTTTCTACGGATTTTTCATTATTTATTATTTATTATTTATTTATTATTATTATTCTTCTCCGCTGTGTCTGTATGGGCGCAAGAGCCTGAAATTGCCAGGGAAAATCTGACATGGCAGTCTGATAGAAAATCCTGACCGCTACTCAGATTCGAAAATTTGGACCCCGCGTCACCTAGGTGGCGCTATTGCGGAGGTCAACACGTTTTAGTTACTAGCTCCCAAACCGTAGGTCCTATAGTCAAAAACTTCATATGTCCATGATCCTTGGATGATTCTCCATCTTTTTTGTATTGGCCACGCCCATTTCCGCCTAACTAGATTTTTTGCTAGATCGCAAAAAACGCAAAACTTACTTTTAATCACCTATTCATCATTTTTTGTCGAATCAACTTCAAACTTCGTACATGTGATCTATGGACTAAGCTAAGTTGTTGTGATGAAGAAAAATGCAGAAATATTGAAAATTGGGCTAATGACACCATGTCAAAATCAGCGCGCTAGCTAGCACATGTGGTAATTGATGATATCTTCACCATTTCTCAAGATAAACTGATGAGACTCTAGACCCTTATGAAGTATGAGCGGTAAGCCCTATCTACCCCATTTTGTTGGGATTCACCAATAGGGGGCGCTAAAGAGTCAAAAAGTTTGTTTGAGCTAAACGGCTTGATGGATTTCCCCAGAACTTGGCACATATGTTAGTCATCGGACCCTTAAGCTACATTTTGAAAATGATTAAAAAGTGGGCGTGGCTTATAGGCTTTAAAATTTTTCGCCCTTTTACTCATGAAAAATATATATTCTAAACAGAAAATTACAATTCTTATCAGTCATAGTGACATCTACAATCACAGAAAATTTTTTGAATTTTGTCCAATAGGTGGCGCTGTGGTACCCCAAAAATATTTTTGGCATGTTTCTCCCCATTTTTTTCGTAAACAAACAAATGATCTCATCCAGTATGTTCATTGAGTCAGTCAAATTTAGATGAGTATTTTAAAAAGTGTTTTAAACTTATGCTAATTAGTAGAAATTTGCATAGTATGTCAAACGTACTTTCGTTAACTCCTCCCGGCCGTCAAACTCAATCACATCACAACTTTCCCTGACAAGAGAGGAGGAGCGGCTGACCAAAAGTTGTGAAGGGATTTTGGATAATTTGCTTATTTTTTTTAATATGATTTTTTAAAATAATTTTTTGGGAATGAAAAAGTTTTTTTAGCGTAACTTCAAAAGATTTTGACAATTTTCAAAGCTGTTCATAACAGCCATACCTAAGGTCAATTCAAGTGTATGTCCTGGTTTTCAACTTGATTAAACAATAGGGGGCGCTATAACTGGGAAGAAATTATACTGCTGAACTGGCTAAATGGATCTGCACGAAACTTAGTGGTTATCATCACTATAGAGTCTTAAGACCACAATATCAATATGGTAATGATTGATCAAAGTGGGCGTGGTTTATGATCATTTAAAATTTCAAATTTGAAAAATTTCCTAAAAATCACTATTTGCATGTAACAGGCTAAGATTTCCAGATTGTCTTAACTGGATAGGCTAGAGCTTAGGTCACGAAAGCCGCAGCTCCACGAAGAGGTGTGCGCTTTATATTTACGAAAATAAATTTTTAGGCTAGCAATTGTAGCGCAAATTCTGTTCTCACAATCTTCTTGTAATTTGCCAAAAAGTTCACTCTTAGGTGGTTTATGAAACAAAAAAAATGTCGTCTTGATTTGAGCTCCCCCTAGTGTTTAATTGTAGGACATATTTTTGTCTACAGCCACTAATGCAAATATTATTTTATTGTAAGTACAGTTTTACATTTATGACCCCATCAAAAATATGAGAAGAATTCTCACATCACAGAAGCAACCTGGGAATATTTTGAGATTTCTATACAAAAGCATAGATTTTTAATGAATTTTTAACTTTTTACCAGTTTTTCTGTATAGTTGGACAACAAAGTAATTAATATTTGTTTTAGAAAGCTTTTTAGGTATACAGTAAATATAAGCCATTTACAACATTCCACATGTACCTATGGTGATCTGAGATTTTTCTCCTAATTTTAGAAAGTAGCACTATTTTTTTATGAATATTTTAATTTTTGTTGTGACCTTTATAGTTATATTTCCCAATTTTTTCTTCAAAAAAGCTTTGAGTCTACTGATTTAAAAACAACATCATAGTATTCCGCATGTTAACACTGCCATGTGAGAATATTTTGGTAATTTTAGGATGATTTGTGTATTTTTCATGATTTTTTAAAACATTTGGTCAGTAAGTCACAAAATGAAACTCATAGTTTTTGTTGAAAATCTTTTAAATCTAAAGACATTATCAAGGATTTATGCTATTTGTAATATTCCGTTGATGTATAGATATTGTTTGATAATCTCACTCATTAAATCTTCACGTTCTTTAATAAGGAAACAGTGGAATTCCATTGTAACCACGATTGAGAAGTCAGCCATGCCTCTGAAAGATATGTGTATAGGCTTTGCCGGTTTAATGACGTATCCTGAGTGTTAGTTTCATTGCGCCGGTTGAAGTGAGCTGACGGGACGCCGGCGGGAGAACGTGTTTTTGGGGCTGGACCGCGTGAGGACTGGCGAAGTTGAGGGCGGGGCGGGTGGGCGACTGGCGCTGGGGGCTTGGAACCCGTTGATAACTGCTTGCAGTTCTAGTTAGGGTTCCAAGCCCAAAGGGCAGGGAACCCTATTGTTTTTCTACGGATTTTTCATTATTTATTATTTATTATTTATTATTATTATTCTTCTCCGCTGTGTCTGTATGGGCGCAAGAGCCTGAAATTGCCAGGGAAAATCTGACATGGCAGTCTGATAGAAAATCCTGACCGCTACTCAGGTTCGAGAATTTGGACCCCGCGTCACCTAGGTGGCGCTATTGCGGAGGTCAACACGTTTTAGTTACTAGCTCCCAAACCGTAGGTCCTATAGTCAAAAACTTTATATGTCCATGATCCTTGGATGATTCTCCATCTTTTTTGTATTGGCCACGCCCATTTCCGCCTAACTAGATTTTTTGCTAGATCGCAAAAAATGCAAAACTTAGTTTTAATCACCTATTCGTCATTTTTCGTCGAATCAACTTCAAACTTTGTACATATGATCTATGGACTAAGATAAGTTGTTGTGATGCAGAAAAACGCAGAAATATTGAAAATTGGGCTAATGACAACATGTCAAAATCAGTGCGCTAGCTATCACATGTGCTAATTGATGATATCTTCACCATATCTCAAGATAAAGTGATGAGACTCTAGACCCTTATGAAGTATGAGCGGTAAGCCCTATCTTCCCCATTTTGTTCGGATTCACCAAAAGGGGGCGCTAAAGAGGCAAAAAGTTAGTTTGAGCTAAACGGCTTGATGGATTTCCACAGAACTTGGCACATATGTTAATCATCAGACCTTTAAGCTATATTTTGAAAATGATTAAAAAGTGGGCGTGGCTTATAGGCTTTAAAAATTTTCGCCCTTTAACTGATGAAAAATACATATTCTATACAGAAAGTTACAAATTTTATCAGTCATAGTGACATCTACAATCACAGATATAAATTTGAATTTTGTCCAATAGGTGGCGCTGTTGTACCCCAAAAAAGGTTTTGGCATGTCTCTCCTCAATGTTTTAGTAAAAAAACAAATGGGCTCATCCAGTATGTTCATTGAGTCAGTCAAATTTAGATGAGTATTTTAAAAAATAATTTAAACTTATGCTAATTAGTAGAAATTTGCATAGTAAGTCAAACGTACTTTCGTTAACTCCTCCCGGCCGTCAAACTCAATCACATCACAACTTTGCCTGACAAGAGGGGGGGAGCGGCTGACCAAAAGTTGTGAAGGGATTTTGGATAATTTGCTTATTTTTTTTAATATGATTTTTTTAAATAATTTTTTGGGAATGAAAAAGTTTTTTTAGCGTAACTTCAAAAGATTTTGACATTTTTCAAAGCTGTTCATAACACTCATACCTAAGGTCAATTCAAGTGTATGTCCTGGTTTTCAACTTGATTAAACAATAGGGGGCGCTATAACTGGGAAGAAATTATACTGCTCAACCAGCTAAATGGATCTGCACGAAACTTAGTGGTTGTCATCACTATAGAGTCTTAAGACTACATTATCAATATGGTAATGATTGATCAAAGTGGGCGTGGTTTACGATCATTTAAAATTTCAAATTTGAAAAATTTCCTAAAAATCACTATTTGCATGTAAGAGGCTAAGATTTCCAGATTGTGGTTACTGGATAGGCTAGAGCTTATGTCACGATAGCCGCAGCTCCACAAAGAGGTTTGCGCTTTATATTAACAAAAATACATTTTTACGCTAGCAAGTGTGGCACAAATTCTGTTCTCACAATCTTCTTGTAATTTACCACAAAGTTCACTCTTAGGTGGTTTATGAAACAAAAAAAATGTCGTCTTGATTTGAGCTCCCCCTAGTGTTCAATTATAGGACATATTTTTGTCTACAGCCACTAATGCAAATATTATTTTATTGTAAGAAAAGTTTTACATTTATGATCTTACAAAAATATGACCACAATACACACGTCACAGAGGCAATCTGGGAATATTTTGAGATTTTTGTACAAAAGCATTGATTTTTAATGAATTTTTTACTTTTTGCCAGTTATTTTGTATAGTTGGACAACAACGTAATTAATTTTTGTTAGAAAGCTTTTTAGGTATACAGTAAATATAAGCCATTTACAACATTCCACATGTACCTATGGTTATCTGAGATTTTTCTCCTAATTTTAGAAAGTAGCACTATTTTTTTATGAATATTTTAATTTTTGTTGTGACCTTTATAGTTATATTTCCCAATTTTTCTTTAAAAAAGCTTTGAGTCTACTGATTTAAAAACAACATCATATTATTCCGCATGTTACCACTGCCATGTGAGAATATTTTGGTAATTTTAGGATGAGTTGTGTATTTTTCATGATTTTTTTAAACATTTGGTCAGCAAGTCACAAAATGAAACTCATTGTTTTTGTTGAAAATCTATTAAATCTAAACACATTATAAAGTATTTATGTTATTTGTAACATTCTGTTGATGTATAGATTATTGTTTAATAATCTCACTCATTAAATCTTCACGTTCTTTAATAAGGAAACAGTGGAATTCCATTGTAATCACGATTGAGAAGTCAGCCATGCCTCTGAAAGATATGTGTATAGGCTTAGCCGGTTTAATGACGTATCCTGAGTGTTAGTTTCATTGCGCCGGTTGAAGTGAGCTGACGGGACGCCGGCGGGAGAACGTGTTTTTGGGGCGGGACCGCGTGAGGACTGGCGAAGTTGAGGGCGGGGCGGGTGGGCGACTGGCGCTGGTGGCTTGGAACCCGTTGATAACTGCTTGCAGTTCTAGTTTATTAGGGTTCCAAGCCCAAAGGGCAGGGAACCCTATTGTTTTTCTACGGATTTTTCATTATTTATTATTTATTATTTATTATTATTATTCTTCTCCGCTGTGTCTGTATGGGCGCAAGAGCCTGAAATTGCCAGGGAAAATCTGACATGGCAGTCTGATAGAAAATCCTGACCGCTACTCAGATTCGAAAATTTGGACCCCGCGTCACCTAGGTGGCGCTATTGCGGAGGTCAACACGTTTTAGTTACTAGCTCCCAAACCGTAGGTCCTATAGTCAAAAACTTCATATGTCCATGATCCTTGGATGATTCTCCATCTTTTTTGTATTGGCCACGCCCATTTCCGCCTAACTAGATTTTTTGCTAGATCGCAAAAAACGCAAAACTTACTTTTAATCACCTATTCATCATTTTTTGTCGAATCAACTTCAAACTTCGTACATGTGATCTATGGACTAAGCTAAGTTGTTGTGATGAAGAAAAATGCAGAAATATTGAAAATTGGGCTAATGACACCATGTCAAAATCAGCGCGCTAGCTAGCACATGTGGTAATTGATGATATCTTCACCATTTCTCAAGATAAACTGATGAGACTCTAGACCCTTATGAAGTATGAGCGGTAAGCCCTATCTACCCCATTTTGTTTGGATTCACCAATAGGGGGCGCTAAAGAGTCAAAAAGTTTGTTTGAGCTAAACGGCTTGATGGATTTCCCCAGAACTTGGCACATATGTTAGTCATCGGACCCTTAAGCTACATTTTGAAAATGATTAAAAAGTGGGCGTGGCTTATAGGCTTTAAAATTTTTCGCCCTTTTACTCATGAAAAATATATATTCTAAACAGAAAATTACAATTCTTATCAGTCATAGTGACATCTACAATCACAGAAAATTTTTTGAATTTTGTCCAATAGGTGGCGCTGTGGTACCCCAAAAATATTTTTGGCATGTTTCTCCCCATTTTTTTCGTAAACAAACAAATGATCTCATCCAGTATGTTCATTGAGTCAGTCAAATTTAGATGAGTATTTTAAAAAGTGTTTTAAACTTATGCTAATTAGTAGAAATTTGCATAGTATGTCAAACGTACTTTCGTTAACTCCTCCCGGCCGTCAAACTCAATCACATCACAACTTTCCCTGACAAGAGAGGAGGAGCGGCTGACCAAAAGTTGTGAAGGGATTTTGGATAATTTGCTTATTTTTTTTAATATGATTTTTTAAAATAATTTTTTGGGAATGAAAAAGTTTTTTTAGCGTAACTTCAAAAGATTTTGACAATTTTCAAAGCTGTTCATAACAGCCATACCTAAGGTCAATTCAAGTGTATGTCCTGGTTTTCAACTTGATTAAACAATAGGGGGCGCTATAACTGGGAAGAAATTATACTGCTGAACTGGCTAAATGGATCTGCACGAAACTTAGTGGTTATCATCACTATAGAGTCTTAAGACCACAATATCAATATGGTAATGATTGATCAAAGTGGGCGTGGTTTATGATCATTTAAAATTTCAAATTTGAAAAATTTCCTAAAAATCACTATTTGCATGTAACAGGCTAAGATTTCCAGATTGTCTTAACTGGATAGGCTAGAGCTTAGGTCACGAAAGCCGCAGCTCCACGAAGAGGTGTGCGCTTTATATTTACGAAAATAAATTTTTAGGCTAGCAATTGTAGCGCAAATTCTGTTCTCACAATCTTCTTGTAATTTGCCAAAAAGTTCACTCTTAGGTGGTTTATGAAACAAAAAAAATGTCGTCTTGATTTGAGCTCCCCCTAGAGTTTAATTGTAGGACATATTTTTGTCTACAGCCACTAATGCAAATATTATTTTATTGTAAGTACAGTTTTACATTTATGACCCCATCAAAAATATGAGAAGAATTCTCACATCACAGAAGCAACCTGGGAATATTTTGAGATTTCTATACAAAAGCATAGATTTTTAATGAATTTTTAACTTTTTACCAGTTTTTCTGTATAGTTGGACAACAAAGTAATTAATATTTGTTTTAGAAAGCTTTTTAGGTATACAGTAAATATAAGCCATTTACAACATTCCACATGTACCTATGGTGATCTGAGATTTTTCTCCTAATTTTAGAAAGTAGCACTATTTTTTTATGAATATTTTAATTTTTGTTGTGACCTTTATAGTTATATTTCCCAATTTTTTCTTCAAAAAAGCTTTGAGTCTACTGATTTAAAAACAACATCATAGTATTCCGCATGTTAACACTGCCATGTGAGAATATTTTGGTAATTTTAGGATGATTTGTGTATTTTTCATGATTTTTTAAAACATTTGGTCAGTAAGTCACAAAATGAAACTCATAGTTTTTGTTGAAAATCTTTTAAATCTAAAGACATTATCAAGGATTTATGCTATTTGTAATATTCCGTTGATGTATAGATATTGTTTGATAATCTCACTCATTAAATCTTCACGTTCTTTAATAAGGAAACAGTGGAATTCCATTGTAACCACGATTGAGAAGTCAGCCATGCCTCTGAAAGATATGTGTATAGGCTTTGCCGGTTTAATGACGTATCCTGAGTGTTAGTTTCATTGCGCCGGTTGAAGTGAGCTGACGGGACGCCGGCGGGAGAACGTGTTTTTGGGGCTGGACCGCGTGAGGACTGGCGAAGTTGAGGGCGGGGCGGGTGGGCGACTGGCGCTGGGGGCTTGGAACCCGTTGATAACTGCTTGCAGTTCTAGTTAGGGTTCCAAGCCCAAAGGGCAGGGAACCCTATTGTTTTTCTACGGATTTTTCATTATTTATTATTTATTATTTATTATTATTATTCTTCTCCGCTGTGTCTGTATGGGCGCAAGAGCCTGAAATTGCCAGGGAAAATCTGACATGGCAGTCTGATAGAAAATCCTGACCGCTACTCAGATTCGAAAATTTGGACCCCGCGTCACCTAGGTGGCGCTATTGCGGAGGTCAACACGTTTTAGTTACTAGCTCCCAAACCGTAGGTCCTATAGTCAAAAACTTCATATGTCCATGATCCTTGGATGATTCTCCATCTTTTTTGTATTGGCCACGCCCATTTCCGCCTAACTAGATTTTTTGCTAGATCGCAAAAAACGCAAAACTTACTTTTAATCACCTATTCATCATTTTTTGTCAAATCAACTTCAAACTTCGTACATGTGATCTATGGACTAAGCTAAGTTGTTGTGATGAAGAAAAATGCAGAAATATTGAAAATTGGGCTAATGACACCATGTCAAAATCAGCGCGCTAGCTAGCACATGTGGTAATTGATGATATCTTCACCATTTCTCAAGATAAACTGATGAGACTCTAGACCCTTATGAAGTATGAGCGGTAAGCCCTATCTACCCCATTTTGTTTGGATTCACCAATAGGGGGCGCTAAAGAGTCAAAAAGTTTGTTTGAGCTAAACGGCTTGATGGATTTCCCCAGAACTTGGCACATATGTTAGTCATCGGACCCTTAAGCTACATTTTGAAAATGATTAAAAAGTGGGCGTGGCTTATAGGCTTTAAAATTTTTCGCCCTTTTACTCATGAAAAATATATATTCTAAACAGAAAATTACAATTCTTATCAGTCATAGTGACATCTACAATCACAGAAAATTTTTTGAATTTTGTCCAATAGGTGGCGCTGTGGTACCCCAAAAATATTTTTGGCATGTTTCTCCCCATTTTTTTCGTAAACAAACAAATGATCTCATCCAGTATGTTCATTGAGTCAGTCAAATTTAGATGAGTATTTTAAAAAGTGTTTTAAACTTATGCTAATTAGTAGAAATTTGCATAGTATGTCAAACGTACTTTCGTTAACTCCTCCCGGCCGTCAAACTCAATCACATCACAACTTTCCCTGACAAGAGAGGAGGAGCGGCTGACCAAAAGTTGTGAAGGGATTTTGGATAATTTGCTTATTTTTTTAATATGATTTTTTAAAATAATTTTTTGGGAATGAAAAAGTTTTTTTAGCGTAACTTCAAAAGATTTTGACAATTTTCAAAGCTGTTCATAACAGCCATACCTAAGGTCAATTCAAGTGTATGTCCTGGTTTTCAACTTGATTAAACAATAGGGGGCGCTATAACTGGGAAGAAATTATACTGCTGAACTGGCTAAATGGATCTGCACGAAACTTAGTGGTTATCATCACTATAGAGTCTTAAGACCACAATATCAATATGGTAATGATTGATCAAAGTGGGCGTGGTTTATGATCATTTAAAATTTCAAATTTGAAAAATTTCCTAAAAATCACTATTTGCATGTAACAGGCTAAGATTTCCAGATTGTCTTAACTGGATAGGCTAGAGCTTAGGTCACGAAAGCCGCAGCTCCACGAAGAGGTGTGCGCTTTATATTTACGAAAATAAATTTTTAGGCTAGCAATTGTAGCGCAAATTCTGTTCTCACAATCTTCTTGTAATTTGCCAAAAAGTTCACTCTTAGGTGGTTTATGAAACAAAAAAAATGTCGTCTTGATTTGAGCTCCCCCTAGTGTTTAATTGTAGGACATATTTTTGTCTACAGCCACTAATGCAAATATTATTTTATTGTAAGTACAGTTTTACATTTATGACCCCATCAAAAATATGAGAAGAATTCTCACATCACAGAAGCAACCTGGGAATATTTTGAGATTTCTATACAAAAGCATAGATTTTTAATGAATTTTTAACTTTTTACCAGTTTTTCTGTATAGTTGGACAACAAAGTAATTAATATTTGTTTTAGAAAGCTTTTTAGGTATACAGTAAATATAAGCCATTTACAACATTCCACATGTACCTATGGTGATCTGAGATTTTTCTCCTAATTTTAGAAAGTAGCACTATTTTTTTATGAATATTTTAATTTTTGTTGTGACCTTTATAGTTATATTTCCCAATTTTTTCTTCAAAAAAGCTTTGAGTCTACTGATTTAAAAACAACATCATAGTATTCCGCATGTTAACACTGCCATGTGAGAATATTTTGGTAATTTTAGGATGATTTGTGTATTTTTCATGATTTTTTAAAACATTTGGTCAGTAAGTCACAAAATGAAACTCATAGTTTTTGTTGAAAATCTTTTAAATCTAAAGACATTATCAAGGATTTATGCTATTTGTAATATTCCGTTGATGTATAGATATTGTTTGATAATCTCACTCATTAAATCTTCACGTTCTTTAATAAGGAAACAGTGGAATTCCATTGTAACCACGATTGAGAAGTCAGCCATGCCTCTGAAAGATATGTGTATAGGCTTTGCCGGTTTAATGACGTATCCTGAGTGTTAGTTTCATTGCGCCGGTTGAAGTGAGCTGACGGGACGCCGGCGGGAGAACGTGTTTTTGGGGCTGGACCGCGTGAGGACTGGCGAAGTTGAGGGCGGGGCGGGTGGGCGACTGGCGCTGGGGGCTTGGAACCCGTTGATAACTGCTTGCAGTTCTAGTTATTATTATTCTTCTCCGCTGTGTCTGTATGGGCGCAAGAGCCTGAAATTGCCAGGGAAAATCTGACATGGCAGTCTGATAGAAAATCCTGACCGCTACTCAGGTTCGAGAATTTGGACCCCGGGTCACCTAGGTGGCGCTATTGCAGAGGTCAACACGTTTCAGCTACTAGCTCCCAAACCGTAGGTCCTACAGTCATAAACTTTATATGTACATGATCCTTGGGTGATTCTCCATCTTTTTTGTATTGGCCACGCCCATTTCCGCCTAACTAGATTTTTTGCTAGATCGCAAAAAACTCAAAACTTACTTTTAATCACCTATTCGTCATTTTTCGTCGAATCAACTTCAAACTTCGTACATATGATCTATGGACTAAGATAAGTTGTGGTGATAAAGAAAAAGGCAGAAATATTGAAAATTGGGCTAATGACACCATGTCAAAATCAGTGTGCTAGCTAGCACATGTGGTAATTGATGATATCTTCACCATTTCTCAAGATAAATTGATGAGACTCTACACCCTTATGAAGTATGAGCGGTAAGCCCTATCTACCCGATTTTGTGTGGATTCACCAATAGGGGGCGCTAAAGAGTCAAAAAGTTTGTTTCAGCTAAACGGCTTGATGGATTTCCACAGAACTTGGCACATATGTTAATCATCGGACCCTTAAGCTATATTTTGAAAATGATTAAAAAGTGGGCGTGGCTTATAGGCTATAAATAGGCTTTAAACGTTTTCGCCCATTTACTCCTGAAAAATACATATTCTATACAGAAAATTACAATTCATATCAGTCATAATGACATCTACAATCACAGAAAATTTTTTGAATTTTGTCCAATAGGTGGCGCTGTGGTACCCCAAAAATATTTTTGGCATGTTTCTCCCCATTACTTTCGTAAAAAAACAAATGATCTCATCCAGTATGTTCATTGAGTCAGTCAAATTTAGATGAGTATTTTAAAAAATGTTTTAAACTTATGCAAATTAGTAGAAATTTGCATAGTAAGTCCAACGTACTTTCGTTAACTCCTCCCGGCCGTCAAACTCAATCACATCACATCTTTCCCTGACAAGAGAGGAGGAGCGGCTGACCAAAAGATGTGAAGGGATTTTGGATAATTTGCTTATTTTTTTTAATATGATTTTTTTTTAAAAATTTTGGAGAATGAAAAAGTTTTTTTAGAGTAACTTCAAAAGATTTTGACATTTTTCAAAGCTGTTCATAACAGTCATACCTAAGGTCAATTCAAGTGTATGTCCTGGTTTTCAACTTGATTAAACAATAGGGGGCGCTATAACTGGGAAGAAATTATACTGCTGAACTGGCTAAATGGATCTGCACGAAACTTAGTGGTTGTCATCACTATAGAGTCTTAAGATTACATTATCAATATGGTAATGATTTATCAAAGTGGGCGTGGCTTATTATCATTTAAAATTTCAAATTTGAAAAATTTCCTAAAAATCATTCTTTGCATGTAAGAGGCTAAGATTTCCAGATTGTGTTAGCTGGATAGGCTAGAGCTTATGTCATGAAAGCCGCAGCTCCATGTTGAGGTTTACGCTTTATATTTATGAAAATACATTTTTAGGCTAGCAATTGTAGCGCAAATTCTGTTCTCACAACCTTCTTGTAATTTGCTACAAAGTTCACTCTTAGGTGGTTTATGAAACAAAAAAAATGTCGTCTTGATATGAGCTCCCCCTTGTGTTTAATTTTAGGACATATTTTTGTCTACAGACACTAATGCAAATATTATTTTATTGTAAGTACAGTTTTACATTTATGACCCCAACAAAAATATAAGAAGAATTCTCACGTCACAGAGGCAACCTGGGAATATTTTGAGATTTCTGTACAAAAGCATAGATTTTTAATTAATTTTTAACTTTTTACCAGTTTTTCTGTATAGTTGGACAACAACGTAATTAATTTTTGTTAGAAAACTTTTTAGGTATACAGTAAATATAAGCCATTTACAACATTCCACACGTACCTATGGCGATCTGAGATTTTTCTCCTAATTATAGAAAGTAGCACTATTTTTTTATGAATATTTAAATTTTTGTTGTGACCTTTATAGTTATATTTCCTAATTTTTCTTCAAAAAAGCTTTGAGTCAACTGATTTAAAAACAACATCATATTATTCCGCATGTTAACACTGCCATGTGAGAATATTTTGGTAATTTTAGGATGATTTATGTATTTTTCATGATTTTTTAAAACATTTGTTCAGTAAGTCACAAAATGAAACTCATAGTTTTTGTTGAAAATCTTTTAAATCTAAAGACATTATCAAGTGTTTATGTTATTGGTAATATTCTGTTGATGTATAGATCATTGTTTGATAACCTCACTCATTAAATCTTCACGTTCTTTAATAAGGAAACAGTGGAATTCCATTGTAATCACGATTGAGGAGTCAGCCATGCCTCTGAAAGATATGTGTATAGGCTTTGCAGGTTTAATGACGTATCCTGAGTGTTACTTTCATTGCGCCGGTTGAAGTGAGCTGACGAACGCCGGCGGGAGAACGTGTTTTTGGGGCGGGACCGCGTGAGGACTGGCGAAGTGGAGGGCGGGGCCGGGTAGGCGACTGGCGCTGGGGGCTTGGAACCCGTTGATAACTGCTTGCAGTTCTAGTTAGGGTTCCAAGCCCAAAGGGCAGGGAACCCTATTGTTTTTCTACGGATTTTTCATTATTATTTATTATTCTTCTCCGCTACGTTTGTATGGGGGCAGGAGCCAGAAATTGCCAGGAAAAATCTGACATGGCAGTCTGATACAAAATCCTGACCGCTACTCAGATTCGAAAATTTGGACCCCGCGTCACCTAGGTGGCGCTATTGCGGAGGTCAACACGTTTCAGCTACTAGCTCCCAAACCGTAGGTCCTACAGTCATAAACTTTATATGTACATGATCCTTGGGTGATTCTCCATCTTTTTTGTATTGGCCACGCCCATTTCCGCCTAACTAGATTTTTTGCTAGATCGCAAAAAACTCAAAACTTACTTTTAATCACCTATTCGTCATTTTTCGTCGAATCAACTTCAAACTTCGTACATATGATCTATGGACTAAGATAAGTTGTGGTGATGAAGAAAAAGGCAGAAATATTGAAAATTGGGCTAATGACACCATGTCAAAATCAGTGTGCTAGCTAGCACATGTGGTAATTGATGATATCTTCACCATTTCTCAAGATAAATTGATGAGACTCTACACCCTTATGAAGTATGAGCGGTAAGCCCTATCTACCCGATTTTGTGTGGATTCACCAATAGGGGGCGCTAAAGAGTCAAAAAGTTTGTTTCAGCTAAACGGCTTGATGGATTTCCACAGAACTTGGCACTTATGTTAATCATCGGACCCTTAAGCTATATTTTGAAAATGATTAAAAAGTGGGCGTGGCTTATAGGCTATAAATAGGCTTTAATCGTTTTCGCCCATTTACTCCTGAAAAATACATATTCTATACAGAAAATTACAATTCATATCAGTCATAATGACATCTACAATCACAGAAAATTTTTTGAATTTTGTCCAATAGGTGGCGCTGTGGTACCCCAAAAATATTTTTGGCATGTTTCTCCCCATTACTTTCGTAAAAAAACAAATGATCTCATCCAGTATGTTCATTGAGTCAGTCAAATTTAGATGAGTATTTTAAAAAATGTTTTAAACTTATGCAAATTAGTAGAAATTTGCATAGTAAGTCCAACGTACTTTCGTTAACTCCTCCCGGCCGTCAAACTCAATCACATCACATCTTTCCCTGACAAGAGAGGAGGAGCGGCTGACCAAAAGATGTGAAGGGATTTTGGATAATTTGCTTATTTTTTTTAATATGATTTTTTTAAAAAATTTTGGAGAATGAAAAAGTTTTTTTAGAGTAACTTCAAAAGATTTTGACATTTTTCAAAGCTGTTCATAACAGTCATACCTAAGGTCAATTCAAGTGTATGTCCTGGTTTTCAACTTGATTAAACAATAGGGGGCGCTATAACTGGGAAGAAATTATACTGCTGAACTGGCTAAATGGATCTGCACGAAACTTAGTGGTTGTCATCACTATAGAGTCTTAAGATTACATTATCAATATGGTAATGATTTATCAAAGTGGGCGTGGCTTATGATCATTTAAAATTTCAAATTTGAAAAATTTCCTAAAAATCATTCTTTGCATGTAAGAGGCTAAGACTTCCAGATTGTGTTAGCTGGATAGGCTAGAGCTTATGTCACGAAAGCCGCAGCTCCATGTTGAGGTTTACGCTTTATATTTATGAAAATACATTTTTAGGCTAGCAATTGTAGCGCAAATTCTGTTCTCACAACCTTCTTGTAATTTGCTACAAAGTTCACTCTTAGGTGGTTTATGAAACAAAAAAAATGTCGTCTTGATATGAGCTCCCCCTTGTGTTTAATTTTAGGACATATTTTTGTCTACAGACACTAATGCAAATATTATTTTATTGTAAGTACAGTTTTACATTTATGACCCCAACAAAAATATAAGAAGAATTCTCACGTCACAGAGGCAACCTGGGAATATTTTGAGATTTCTGTACAAAAGCATAGATTTTTAATTAATTTTTAACTTTTTACCAGTTTTTCTGTATAGTTGGACAACAACGTAATTAATTTTTGTTAGAAAACTTTTTAGGTATACAGTAAATATAAGCCATTTACAACATTCCACACGTACCTATGGTGATCTGAGATTTTTCTCCTAATTATAGAAAGTAGCACTATTTTTTTATGAATATTTAAATTTTTGTTGTGACCTTTATAGTTATATTTCCTAATTTTTCTTCAAAAAAGCTTTGAGTCAACTGATTTAAAAACAACATCATATTATTCCGCATGTTAACACTGCCATGTGAGAATATTTTGGTAATTTTATGATGATTTATGTATTTTTCATGATTTTTTAAAACAATTGATCAGTAAGTCACAAAATGAAACTCATTGTTTTTGTTGAAAATCTATTAAATCTAAAGACATTATCAAGTCTTTATGTTATTTGTAATATTCTGTTGATGTATAGATGATTGTTTGATAATCTCACTCATTAAATCTTCACGTTCTTTAATAAGGAAACAGTGGAATTCCATTGTAATCACGATTGAGAAGTCAGCCATGCCTCTGAAAGATATGTGTATAGGCTTTGCAGGTTTAATGACGTATCCTGAGTGTTACTTTCATTGCGCCGGTTGAAGTGAGCTGACGGGACGCCGGCGGGAGAACGTGTTTTTGGGGCGGGACCGCGTGAGGACTGGCGAAGTTGAGGGCGGGGCGGGTGGGCGACTGGCGCTGGGGGCTTGGAACCCGTTGATAACTGCTTGCAGTTCTAGTTAGGGTTCCAAGCCCAAAGGGCAGGGAACCCTATTGTTTTTCTACGGATTTTTCATTATTTATTATTTATTATTAGGGTTCCAAGCCCAAAGGGCAGGGAACCCTATTGTTTTTCTACGGATTTTTCATTATTTATTATTTATTATTTATTATTATTATTCTTCTCCGCTGTGTCTGTATGGGCGCAAGAGCCTGAAATTGCCAGGGAAAATCTGACATGGCAGTCTGATAGAAAATCCTGACCGCTACTCAGATTCGAAAATTTGGACCCCGCGTCACCTAGGTGGCGCTATTGCGGAGGTCAACACGTTTTAGCTACTAGCTCCCAAACCGTAGGTCCTATAGTCAAAAACTTTATATGTCCATGATCCTTGGATGATTCTCCATCTTTTTTGTATTGGCCACGCCCATTTCCGCCTAACTAGATTTTTTGCTAGATCGCAAAAAACGCAAAACTTACTTTTAATCACCTATTCATCATTTTTTGTCGAATCAACTTCAAACTTCGTACATGTGATCTATGGACTAAGCTAAGTTGTTGTGATGAAGAAAAATGCAGAAATATTGAAAATTGGGCTAATGACACCATGTCAAAATCAGCGCGCTAGCTAGCACATGTGGTAATTGATGATATCTTCACCATTTCTCAAGATAAACTGATGAGACTCTAGACCCTTATGAAGTATGAGCGGTAAGCCCTATCTACCCCATTTTGTTTGGATTCACCAATAGGGGGCGCTAAAGAGTCAAAAAGTTTGTTTGAGCTAAACGGCTTGATGGATTTCCCCAGAACTTGGCACATATGTTAGTCATCGGACCCTTAAGCTACATTTTGAAAATGATTAAAAAGTGGGCGTGGCTTATAGGCTTTAAAATTTTTCGCCCTTTTACTCATGAAAAATATATATTCTAAACAGAAAATTACAATTCTTATCAGTCATAGTGACATCTACAATCACAGAAAATTTTTTGAATTTGGTCCAATAGGTGGCGCTGTGGTACCCCAAAAATATTTTTGGCATGTTTCTCCCCATTTCTTACGTAAAAAAACAAATTATCTCATCCAGTGTGTTCATTGAGTCAGTCAAATTTAGATGAGTATTTTAAAAAATGTTTTAAACTTATGCAAATTAGCAGAAATGTGCATAGTAAGTCCAACGTACTTTCGTTAACTCCTCCCAGCCGTCAAACTCAATCACATCACAACTTTCCCTGACAAGAGAGGAGGAGCGGCTGACCAAAAGATGTGAAGGGATTTTGGATAATTTGCTTATTTTTTTTATTATGATTTTTTTAAATCATTTTTTGGGAATGAAAAAGTTTTTTTAGCGTAACTTCAAAAGATTTTGACATTTTTCAAAGGTGTTCATAACAGTCAAACCTAAGGTCAATTCAAGTGTATGTCTTGATTTTCACCTTGATTAAACAATAGGGGGCGCTATAAATAGCAATACATTATACTGCTGACCTGGTTAAATGGATCTGCACGAAACTTAGTGGTTGTCATCATTGTAGAGTCTTAAGACTACATTATCAATATGGTAATGATTGATCAATGTGGGCGTGGTTTATGATCATTTAAAATTTCAAATTTGAAAAATTTCCTAAAAATCATTATTTTCATGTAAGAAGCTACGTTTTCCAGATTATGTTAACTGGATAGCCATGAGCTTAGATATTGAAAACCGCAGCTCCACGAAGATGTTTGCGCTTTAAATTTACAAAAATACATTTTTAGGCTAGCAATTGTAGCGCAAATTCTGTTTTCACAATCTTCTTGACATTTGCCATAAAGTTCACTCTTAGGTGGTTTATGAAACAAAAAAAAATGTCGTCTTGATTTGAGCTCCCCCTTGTGTTTAATTATAGGACATATTTTTGTCTACAGCAACTAACGCAAATATTATTTTATTGTAGGTACAATTTTACATTTATGACCCCAACAAAAATATAAAAAGAATTCTCACATCACAGAGGCAATCTCGGAATATTTTGAGATTTTTGTACGAAAGCATTGATTTTTAATGATTTTTTAACTTTTTGCCAGTTTTTCTGTATAGTTGGACAACAACGTAATTAATTTTTGTTAGAAAGTTTTTTAGGTATACAGTAAATATAAACCAATTACAACATTCAACATGTACCTATGGTGATCTGAGATTTTTCTATAAATTTTAGAAAGTAGCACTATTTTTTTATGAATATTTTAATTTTGACTGTGACCCTTACAGTTATATTTACTGATTTTTCTTCAAAAAAGCTTTGAGTCTACTGATTTAAAAACAACATCATATTATTCCACATGTCAACACTGCCATGTGAGAATATTTTGGTAATTTTATGATGAGTTATGTATTTTTTATGATTTTTTGAAACATTTGGTCAGTAAGTCACAAAATGAAACTCATTGTTTTTGTTGAAAATCAATTAAATCTAAAGACATTATCAAGTATTTATGTTGTTTGTAATATTCTGTTGATGTATAGATTATTGTTTGATAATCTCACTCATTAAATCTTCACGTTCTTTAATAAGGAAACAGTGGAATTCCATTGTAATCACGATTGAGAAGTCAGCCATGCCTCTGAAAGATGTGTATAGGCTTTGCAGGTTTAATGACGTATCCTGAGTGTTACTTTCATTGCGCCGGTTGAAGTGAGCTGACGGGACGCCGGCGGGAGAACGTGTTTTTGGGGCGGGACCGCGTGAGGACCGTCTGTATGGGCGCAAGAGCCTGAAATTGCCAGGGAAAATCTGACATGGCAGTCTGATAGAAAATCCTGACCGCTACTCAGATTCGAAAATTTGGACCCCGCGTCACCTAGGTGGCGCTATTGCGGAGGTCAACACGTTTTAGTTACTAGCTCCCAAACCGTAGGTCCTATAGTCAAAAACTTCATATGTCCATGATCCTTGGATGATTCTCCATCTTTTTTGTATTGGCCACGCCCATTTCCGCCTAACTAGATTTTTTGCTAGATCGCAAAAAACGCAAAACTTACTTTTAATCACCTATTCATCATTTTTTGTCGAATCAACTTCAAACTTCGTACATGTGATCTATGGACTAAGCTAAGTTGTTGTGATGAAGAAAAATGCAGAAATATTGAAAATTGGGCTAATGACACCATGTCAAAATCAGCGCGCTAGCTAGCACATGTGGTAATTGATGATATCTTCACCATTTCTCAAGATAAACTGATGAGACTCTAGACCCTTATGAAGTATGAGCGGTAAGCCCTATCTACCCCATTTTGTTTGGATTCACCAATAGGGGGCGCTAAAGAGTCAAAAAGTTTGTTTGAGCTAAACGGCTTGATGGATTTCCACAGAACTTGGCAGATATGTTAATCATCGGACCCTTAAGCTATATTTTGAAAATGATTAAAAAGTGGGCGTGGCTTATAGGCTTTAAAAATTTTCGCCCTTTTACTCATGAAAAATACATATTCTATACAGAAAATTACAATTCATATCAGTCATAGTGACATCTACAATCACAGAAAATTTTTTGAATTTTGTCCAATAGGTGGCGCTGTGGTACCCCAAAAATATTTTTGGCATGTTTCTCCCCATTTCTTTTGTAAAAAAACAAATGATCTCATCCAGTGTGTTCATTGAGTCAGTCAAATTTAGATGAGTATTTTAAAAAATGTTTTAAACTTATGCAAATTAGTAGAAATTTGCATAGTAAGTCCAGCGTACTTTCGTTAACTCCTCCCGGCCGTCAAACTCAATCACATCACAACTTTCCCTGACAAGAGAGGAGGAGCGGCTGACCAAAAGATGTGAAGGGATTTTGGATAATTTGCTTATTTTTTTTAATATGATTTTTTTAAATAATTTTTTGGGAATGAAAAAGTTTTTTTAGCATAACTTCAAAAGATTTTGACATTTTTCAAAGCTGTTCATAACAGTCATACCTAAGGTCAATTCAAGTGTATGTCCTGGTTTTCAACTTGATTAAACAATAGGGGGCGCTATAACTGGGAAGCAATTATACTGCTTAACCGGCTAAATGGATCTGCACGAAACTTAGTGGTTGTCATCACTATAGAGGCTTAAGACTACATTATCAATATGGTAATGATTGATCAAAGTGGGCGTGGTTAATGATCATTTAAAATTTCAAATTTGAAAAATTTCCTAAAAATCACTATTTGCATGTAAGAGGCTAAGATTTCCAGATTGTGTTAACTGGATAGGCTAGAGCTTATGTCACGAAAGCCGCAGCTCCACAAAGAGGTTTGCGCTTTATATTTACAAAAATACATTTTTAGGCTAGCAATTGTAGCGCAAATTCTGTTCTCATAATCTTCTGGTAATTTGTCACAAAGTTCACTCTTAGGTGGTTTATGAAATAAAAAAAATGTCGTCTTGATTTGAGCTCCCCCTAGTGTTTAATTATAGGACATATTTTTTTCTACAGCCACTAATTCAAATATTATTTTATTGTAAGTACAGTTTTACATTTATGACCCCAACAAAAATATAAGAAGAATTCTCACATCACAGAGGCAAGCTAGGAATATTTTGAGATTTCTGTACAAAAACATAGATTTTTAATGAATTTTTAACTTTTTACCAGTTTTTCTGTATAGTTGGACAACAACGTAATTAATTTTTGTTAGAAAGCTTTTTAGGTATACAGTAAATATAAGCCATTTACAACATTCCACATGTACCTATGGTGATCTGAGATTTTTCTCCTAATTTTAGAAAGTAGCACTATTCTTTTATGAATATTTTAATTTTTGTTGTGACCTTTATAGTTATATTTCCCAATTTTTCTTCAAAAAAGCTTTGAGTCTACTGATTTAAAAACAACATCATATTATTCCGCATGTTAACACTGCCATGTGAGAATATTTTGGTAATTTTATGATGATTTATGTATTTTTCATGATTTTTTAAAACATTTGGTCAGTAAGTCCCAAAATGAAACTCGTAGTTTTTGTTGAAAATCTTTTAAATCTAAAGACATTATCAAGTATTGATGTTATTTGTAATATTCTGTTGATGTATAGATCATTGTTTGATAATCTCACTCATTAAATCTTCACGTTCTTTAATAAGCAAACAGTGGAATTCCATTGTAATCACGATAGAGAAGTCAGCCATGCCTCTGAAAGATATGTGTATAGAGCTCCGGGAGTTGACGTCACTTCTCCCGGCATGCAACAGTTCAAATCAAAACGGCGCCATTTTGGCATGCAGAAGCCGGCAGCTGGACTATATGTTATTGTCAGAAAACTCAATCAAACGGGAAATATGGTAGATTCCTGTTGTGCCCCAGGATGCAGAACAGACGCGGACGACATAAGGAATGAGCCATCTACAGGATTCCCCAGGATCCGGAGCGCCACAAACGTTGGATCATTGTAATAAAACGCGCTAGTGACCGGGCGAAAATGAAGCTGTGGGATCCCGAGAGTAAAGGATTTTGCTTAAGCAGCGACCGCTTCATATCAGGTACTTAAACCAACGTTTCCTCAACTGTGTATGGTATTTATTTTAAATGCTTTTAATATGATTCTTAGTGGGCTTCCTAAACTTATTTTGGCGTGGCTTTTTCTGTCTTATTACTCATAGCAACAAGTAAACATCACGTAAAACGTTGCCTCGTTAGTTCTGCGTGCTGCCGTTTACGTGTTTTATGATCACAGCAATTAACCGGCTAAGCTGTATTTCATTTTTAAGCAATGGTTGATCAGATCACACATAAAAAGCACTTTGGATTGCTATTATCTGTCTCACCGAGACTACTTACGTGTAAATCTGTTATTTGTCCGTCCATCCATCCATTTTCATCCGCGTATCCGGAGTCGGGTTGCGGGGGCAGTAGCATGACTTCCCTCTCCCCAGCCGCCGGAGCACCGCGGTGCCGGACCCAGTTCCTCCGGGTAAATCCCAAGGGGTTCCCCGGTCGGTCCGGTGTTGTGCCGGTATGAAGTCTGCTCTGACAGCTTCTGGCGTCGGAGCGGGCAGTAGAGTCGAGAGTCCCAGACCTTCTCCCCAGCTCCTCCGGCCGGGGGAATCCCAAGGGGTTCCCCGGTCGGTCCGGTGTTGTGCCGGTATGAAGTCTGCTCTGACAGCTTCTGGCGTCGGAGCGGGCAGTAGAGTCGAGAGTCCCAGACCTTCTCCCCAGCTCCTCCGGCCGGGGGAATCCCAAGGGGTTCCCCGGTCAGGTCCGGTGTTGTGCCGGTAAGAAGGCGGCTCCGACAGCTTCTGGCGTTTTTAAAAAGTATCCCAGGGGCACGGTAAGGGTCGGAGATGTTTAGTCTATTTAATTTCTGACTATATAAAACGATTTCTTCTGTTTTAAAGTGTGAAGTAAACTCCGACGAAGTAAAATCCAAGCGGATCCCGTTCATGTTCGTGGTTACATCCGTGTTTGTTTACCTTTTTTTGCATGCCAAAATGGCGTCCACTAACTGAGAGTCACGTGGGGTCCGGAGCTCTATAGGCTTTGCAGGTTTAATGACGTATCCTGAGTGTTACTTTCATTGCGCCGGTTGAAGTGAGCTGACGGGACGCCGGCGGGAGAAGGTGTTTTTGGGGCGGGACCGCGTGAGGACTGGCGAAGTTGAGGGCGGGGCCGGGTGGGCGACTGGCGCTGGTGGCTTGGAACCCGTTGATAACTGCTTGCAGTTCTAGTTTATTATTATTCTTCTCCGGTAAAACTATATGGGCGCAAGAGCCTGAAATTGCCAGGGAAAATCTGACATGGCAGTCTGATAGAAAATCCTGACCGCTACTCAGATTCGAAAATTTGGACCCCGCGTCACCTAGGTGGCGCTATTGCGGAGGTCAACACGTTTCAGCTACTAGCTCCCAAACCGTAGGTCCTACAGTCAAAAACTTTATATGTACATGATCCTTGGATGGTTCCCCATCTTTTTTGTATTGGCCACGCCCATTTCCGCCTAACTAGATTTTTTGCTAGATCGCAAAAAATGCAAAACTTACTTTTAATCACCTATTCGTCATTTTTCGTCGAATCAACTTCAAACTTCGTACATATGATCTATGGACTAAGATAAGTTGTTGTGATGCAGAAAAACGCAGAAATATTGAAAATTGGGCTAATGACACCATGTCAAAATCAGTGCGCTAGCTAGCACATGTGCTAATTGATGATATCTTCACCATATCTCAAGATAAAGTGATGAGACTCTAGACCCTTATGAAGTATGAGCGGTAAGCCCTACCTTCCCCATTTTGTTTGGATTCACCAAAAGGGGGCGCTAAAGAGTCAAAAAGTTAGTTTGAGCTAAACGGCTTGATGGATTTCCACAGAACTTGGCACATATGTTAATCATTGGACCCTTAAGCTATATTTTGAAAATGATTAAAAAGTGGGCGTGGCTTATAGGCTTTAAAATTTTTTGCCCTTTAACTGATGAAAAATACATATTCTATACAGAAAGTTACAAATTATATCAGTCATAGTGACATCTACAATCACAGAAAAAAGTTTGAAGTTTGTCCAATAGTTGGCGCTGTTGTACCCCAAAAATGTTTTTGGCATTTTTCTCCTCAACATTTTAGTAAACAAGCAAATGGTCTCATCCAGTATGTTCATTGCCTCAGTCAAATTAAGATGAGTATTTTAAAAATGTTTTAAACTTATGCTAATTAGTAGAAATTTGCATAGTAAGTCAAACGTACTTTCGTTAACTCCTCCCGGCCGTCAAACCCAATCACATCACAACTTTGCCTGACAAGAGAGGAAGAGCGGCTGACCAAACGATCTGAAGGGATTTTGGATAATTTGCTTACTTTTTTAAATATGAATTTTTGAAATATTTTTTGGGGAATGAAAAAGTTTTTTTAGCATAACTTCAAAATATTTGGACATTTTTCAAAACTGTTCATAACAGTCAAACCTAAGGTCAATTCAAGTGTATGTCTTGATTTTCACCTTGATTAAACAATAGGGGGCGCTATAACTGGGACGAAATTATACTGCTGAACCGGCTAAATGGATCTGCACGAAACTTAGTGGTTGTCATCACTATAGAGTCTTAAGACTACATTATCAATATGGTAATGATTGATCAAAGTGGGCGTGGTTTATGATCATTTAAAATGTCAAATTTGAAAAATTTCCTAAAAATCATTATTTGCATGTAAGAGGCTAAGATTTCCAGATTGTGTTAACTGGATAGGCTAGAGCTTATGCCACGAAAGCCGCAGCTCCACATAGAGGTTTGCGCTTTATATTTATGAAAATACATTTTTAGGCTAGCAATTGTAGCGCAAATTCTATTCTCACAATCTTCTTGTAATTTGGCACAAAGTTCACTCTTAGGTGGTTTATGAAACAAAAAAAATGTCGTCTGGATTTGAGCTCCCCCTTGTGTTTAATTATAGGACATATTTTTGTCTAAAGCCACTAATGCAAATATTATTTTATTGTAAGAGAAGTTTAACAATTATGATCTTTACAAAAATATGAGCACAATAGACACATCACAGAGAAAATCTGGGAATATTTTGAGATTTTTGTACAAAAGCATTGATTTTTAATGAATTTTTTACTTTTTGCCAGTTTTTTGTATAGTTGGACAAAAAGTAACTATTTTTTGTTAGAAAGTTTTTCTTAGGTACAAAGTAAATAAAAAACATTTATAACATTCCACATGTGCCTATGGTGATCTGAGATTTTTCTATTAATTTTAGAAAGTAGCATTATTTTTTTATGAATATTTTAATTTTGACTGTGAGCCTTACAGTTATATTTACCGATTTTTCTTCAAAAAAGCTTTGAGTCTACTGATTTAAAAACAACATCATATTATTCAGCATGTTAACACTGCCATGTGAGAATATTTTGGTAATTTTATGATGATTTATGTATTTTTCATGATTTTTTAAAACATTTGGTCAGTAAGTCACAAAATGAAACTCATAGTTTTTGTTGAAAATCTTTTAAATCTAAAGACATTATCAAGTATTTATGTTATTTGTGATATTCTGTTGATGTATAGATTATTGTTTGATAATCTCACTCATTAAATCTTCACGTTCTTTAATAAGGAAACAGTGGAATTCCATTGTAATCACCATTGAGAAGTCAGCCATGCCTCTGAAAGATATGTGTATAGGCTTTAGAGGTTTGATGACGTATCCTGAGTGTTACTTTCATTGCTCCGGTTGAAGTGAGCTGACGGGACGCCGGCGGGAGAACGTGTTTTTGGGGCGGCACCGCGTGAGGACTGGCGAAGTTGAGGGCGGGGCGGGTGGGCGACTGGCGCTGGTGGCTTGGAACCCGTTGATAACTGCTTGCAGTTCTAGTTAGGGTTCCATTAGGGTTCCAAGCCCAAAGGGCAGGGAACCCTATTGTTTTTCTACGGATTTTTCATTATTATTTATTATTCTTCTCCGCTACGTTTGTATGGGGGCAGGAGCCAGAAATTGCCAGGAAAAATCTGACATGGCAGTCTGATAGAAAATCCTGACCGCTACTCAGATTCGAAAATTTGGACCCCGCCTCACCTAGGTGGCGCTATTGCGGAGGTCAACACGTTTCAGCTACTAGCTCCCAAACCGTATGTCCTACAGTCATAAACTTTATATGTACATGATCCTTGGGTGATTCTCCATCTTTTTTGTATTGGCCACGCCCATTTCCGCCTAACTGGATTTTTTGCTAGATCGCAAAAAACGCAAAACTTACTTTTAATCACCTATTCGTCATTTTTCGTCGAATCAACTTCAAACTTCGTACATATGATCTATGGACTAAGATAAGTTGTGGTGATGAAAGAAAAAAAGCAGAAATATTGAAAATTGGGCTAATGACACCATGTCAAAATCAGTGTGCTAGCTAGCACATGTGGTAATTGATGATATCTTCACCATTTCTCAAGATAAATTGATGAGACTCTAGACCCTTATGAAGTATGAGCGGTAAGCCCTATCTACCCCATTTTGTTTGGATTCACCAATAGGGGGCGCTAAAGAGTCAAAAAGTTTGTTTCAGCTAAACGGCTTGATGGATTTCCACAGAACTTGGCAGATATGTTAATCATCGGACCCTTAAGCTATATTTTGAAAATGATTAAAAAGTGGGCGTGGCTTATAGGCTTTAAAAATTTTCGCCCTTTTACTCATGAAAAATACATATTCTATACAGAAAATTACAATTCTTATCAGTTATAGTGACATCTACAACCACAGACATTTTTTTGAATTTTGTCCAATAGGTGGCGCTGTGGTACCCCAAAAATATTTTTGGCATGTTTCTCCCCATTTCTTTCGTAAAAAAACAAATGATCTCATCCAGTGTGTTCATTGAGTCAGTCAAATTTAGATGAGTATTTTAAAAAATGTTTTAAACTTATGCAAATTAGTAGAAATTTGCATAGTAAGTCCAACGTACTTTCGTTAACTCCTCTCGGCCGTCAAACTCAATCACATCACAACTTTCCCTGACAAGAGAGGAGGAGCGGCTGACCAAAAGATGTGAAGGGATTTTCGATAATTTGCTTATTTTTTTTAATATGATTTTTTAAAATAATTTTTTGGGAATGAAAAAGTTTTTTTAGCGTAACTTCAAAAGATTTTGACATTTTTCAAAGCTGTTCATAACAGCCATACCTAATGTCAATTCAAGTGTATGTCCTGGTTTTCAACTTGATTAAACAATAGGGGGCGCTATAACTGGGAAGAAATTATACTGCTGAACCGGCTAAATGGATCTGCACGGAACTTAGTGGCTGTCATCACTATAGAGTCTTAAGACTACATTATCAATATGGTAATGATTGATCAAAGTGGGCGTGGTTTATGATCATTTAAAATTTCAAATTTGAAAAATTTTCTAAAAATCACTATTTGCATGTAAGAGGCTAAGATTTCCAGATTGTGTTAACTGGATAGGCTAGAGCTTATGTCACGAAAGCCGCATCTCCACGAAGAGGTTTGCGCTTTATATTTACGAAAATACATTTTTAGGCTAGCAATTGTAGCGCAAATTCTGTTCTCACAATCTTCTTGTAATTAGCCACAAAGTTCACTCTTAGGTGGTTTATGAAATAAAAAAAATATCGTCTTGATTTGAGCTCCCCCTAGTGTTTAATTATAGGACATATTTTTGTTTATAGCCACTAATGCAAATATTATTTTATCGTAAGAAAAATGTAATGGTTATGATCCTTAAAAAATATAAGCAGAATATTCATATCACAGAGGTAATCTGGGAATATTTTGAGATTTCTGGCCAAAAGCATAGATTTTTAATGAATTTTTAATTTTTTGCCAGTTTTTGTGTACAGTTGGACAACAACGTAATTAATTTTTGTTAGAAAGTTTTTTAGGTATACAGTAAATATAAGCCATTTACAACATTCCACATGTACCTATGGTGATCTGAGATTTTTCTGTTAATTTTAGAAAGTAGCTTTATTTTTTTATGAATATTTTAATTTTTGTTGTGACCCTAAGAGTTATATTTACCAATTTTTCTTCAAAAAAGCTATGAGTCTACTGATTTCAAAACAACATCATATCATTCCGCATGTTAACACTGCCATGTGAGAATATTTTGGTAATTTTATGATGATTTATGTATTTTTCATGATTTTTTAAAACATTTGGTCAGTAAGTCACAAAATGAAACTCATAGTTTTTGTTGGAAATCTATAAAATCTAAAGTTATTATCAAGTATTTATGTTATTTGTAATATTCTGTTGATGTATAGATTATTGTTTGGTAATCTTTAGATCAAATATGCATTTTATAATGAAGTTTTTGTTTTGGACTCTTTCATCCATTCAACCACCCAGCCACATGCTGGTGGGAATGGCCTACAATGTAGCCACACCTTCTCTGAGGTGCACTGAGAGACGAGGCAGCATTTTCTGGTCAGAGTTGGTATTGATCCTTCAACCTGTTGATTACCGCACATGCCGCTCCACTTCCTGAGCTAATTCTGTCCCATGCAGAACATGATTTCGCTCATTAAATCTTCACGTTCTTTGATAAGGAGACAGTGGAATTTGATTGTAATCACGATTGAGAAGTCAGCCATGCCTGTGAAAGATATGTGTATACGCTAAGCAATAAGTTTTATGACGTATCCTAAATGTTACTTTCATTTCGCCGGTTGTAGTGAGCTGACGGGACGCCGGCGGGAGAACGTGTTTTTGGGGCGGGACCGCGTGAGGAGTGGGGAAGTTGAGGGCGGGGCCGGGTGGACTCCCCGCCGTGAGACACAGAGAAATTACTCTGACAAATATCACAAAAGAATCTATCTGAGTCACCATGAAAAGGTTTTACCCAGGAATAAATGCTCTCCCAGTCACTGTTGTATTAGCAATTACTTTTTTACTCTGTGCTCATTTCTCCTCACCTCCTCTCCCTCTCCTTTCCTTTTTTTCTGGTTTGTTTTGGGGGTTTGTGCGGATGAGCGCTTTGAACCTGTTAATGTCCCACCTCCTTGTTTGATTAACAGCCACTGCTGGCAGCATACAACCCGTATGCCAGATTTACCGAGAGTCTGTCAGTTATACGGGACATTTTCCCAATTTGCGAGACGTGTAAAATATAATGAAAATGCGGGACTGTCGCATACAAAGCGGGACATCTGGTCACCCTGGACACCTGCAGTCCTAAATAGAGAAAATCAGAGGTCACAGGTGACAGAAAAAGCAATAAACACATTTTTACATTTATCCACATGAGAAGATAAAAATTATATTCTTCACACAAACTATTTTATTTGTTCTTTAAACGTGTCAACTGTGTAAATCCCTGAATGTAAAACTTTACTTTTTACAGCAGAACACACGATAAACTACTGTGGTCATGTGTAAACAGCTTCACTCTTCATCTCTATGCTTAATAAAAACACTCTGTTGTCCCCCAAAACAAATGACAAGTGTAATTTCACACACAGACACACACACACACACACAGACACACACACACACACAGACACACACACACACACAAACACACACACACACACACACACACACACACACACCGGAATAACTACGGGACCCGCTATACAAGCTCGTTCTGGCTGATTTCTACTTAAAATGTAATTCAAAAAACAAAAATACAAATGAAAACTGTCTATAAACTGAACCACTTAAAGCTTTTTAGTTTTCGACCACTACTTTTTAAACAAACTTACATTTAAAACTTTGCAGCTTTCCACATTTTCCTTGTGAAAAATCCAACAGCCGGCGCACAAAGCATGTTGGGACAGCCTTGCTCTGTGAGGATACAACAGACCCATCCTCGAAATGTGGGTGGAGCAAGGATGCATTTGAGGATGTGAAACTGAGTATTCTTGGAATTCGGACAGTACTAGTTGCTGCGCTGTGATGTCATCGACACCAAAATGCGTCCTTACTAGCATCCTGCCCCTGGATTTGGACACATCCTTAAAGAACTGTTAACGGTTCAAGGTGTGGGTTCTTTAAAGCTAATATTTCTACTGATTTTCACACATTGCTTACCGTGCAAGGTCTGATTTACAATAAACTTAGAAAGCACTGGAAAGTACAAACCATAGACATGATTTATAGATTATAAAATATTGTACTGAACATTCTACCACTAGGTCACCTTCTCAGTGGCTTAGTGGTAGACTGTCAACCCTGGGACTGGGAGATCAAGGTTCAAATCGGTTTAGGTCATACTAAAGAGTTTATAAATGGAACCCAATGCCTCCCTGACTGACACTTTAAGGGCTTGGATTGGAGGGCTAAACCACTAAATAGTTCCTGAGCACAGCCACTGCTGCAGTTCACTGCTCCTCACAGGCAGGGGTCAAATGTTGAGATGTAACTTCACCAGTGTGTGATGATGACTAATGGGACTTTAACTTTATAAAGGATCACTGGCATTATGTCAGTTTGCTGACAAGAATCTGACATTTATCAAAACAAATCTAGGCAGATATCAATCATTTATGGTTAGACAAAGTCTGGACTGGTACATCTGCATTGCTGTGACAAAGATGAGGCTTTTTCTAAGCACTGGTGCCATCAGTCCCTCCGACCACCACCAGCAGGTAAGGTGGGTAAGGTGTCTCACCCAAGAACACAACAGCAGTATTTTCTGGTCAAAGCTTGGATCGAACCTGCAAACTTCTTATTAGTGGACAACCCGCTCTGCCTCCTGAGCTACTGTTGTCAGTTTCACTTCAGACTTAGTTAAATTCTTTATTCTTTTTTCTGAGACTATAATTAAAATATTTCCAATTTGTTTTAAAGATTTATTTCATGTATTATTCTGATAGCTTAATTAAAATATACATTTTTGTGGCTTACTCTCTTTAAACATCCCAATACATGGAATAGTTTATCTATCTTACTGATCTCACAAAGAAGATAAAGCAGCCTGAAGGACTTGAGTCATTTCTTTGAGATTTACAGTGAAAAAAGCAATGATATCCAAATGGTGCTGACTGAAAAGTGTCTGAATAATTCCCAATTGTTGTGTCTGCTGTATTTTGCATCTGTTTCTATTAAAACTGTGAAATACTGTTAAAACTATGTGATTCCATTAAATTTACTCAAACTTACATGAAAATTACAGTACTATGCTGCAAGCATGTTTTAGAGGTATTTTACTGTTGATTTGACTGTAATATGCTATGGGATAATGTAAGTTATTTAATATTCTATGGTAGGATGTGAAACAGAAACCCCTTGTGGATATTTGTGTTCTACATGTAGACTTCTGTTACAGTTATTCATCTACTGGACATTTGTGAAGCTGCATTTGCAAGGTTTAGAATCCCTCTTGATAAACTGATGCTTAATTGGATATTTGGTTTGTGTTCAGAAATGGCTCTCTTTGTGAACAAGTTCGTTATTACATTTTGGTGTTTAATTTTTAAAGAGTACCATGGTGAACATTTGCTTGTTGCATCAGTTTGTGTTCACAATAATCTCCCACAGTGAAAGATAATTTGTTACATGCCACTGTATTTTGTGCAGTGGAGACATTAATGTGTTGGAGATTTTTGTAGATTCCTTATTTGAGGAAAATGTGTATGTGTTGTTAATTGTATGACATGTTAATATTTATGAGGTTAATTTAAGTGCTTGATTTGTGTTGATCTTTCTTAACTGCAGCAAGGTGGATTATATTATATAACTTTATCTATACAATTTTTAAATAATCCTCAGCATTTTTGTTTATTTTGCGAAAAAAGTGTAATTAATTACATTAAAAAATGTAAGCTGAATTCCCAAAACTGTTTAAAGTATTTAAAGTCACTATAACACAGATTAGTAGATTTAAATATCAGTATATCACATTTACATCCTAATAAAATTAGAACTAGACAAAAGTTAAAACTTGAGCAGTTACAGTTCAAAAGGAGCAGCGAAAAGAGAAAAAGTTTTCAATGTTAATGTAAAAGTTGCTGGAGTTGGAGCAAATTTTGAGTCTTAATATTAGAACTACCAGGATTTTCTGACCCCCTCAGCTCTACCAGAGGTAGCCAAATGGCTCCTTGGTTTGAAAATCACAACTCAGCCACTGACAATTAGCTGCCTTTCATTTGTAAATGTAGCCATTCTCTGTGCAGAGCACAGACAACAGCCCATTGGAATGTGGAGGAATGCTGGGGAGCAGAAAATTTTCAGTCATTTAGGTTGGCCTCATTTTGTTAGCCTCTTTAGCCCATTAGCCCTGGTAGAAAATGATTCACAAGCTCTTTTTATAAGACACACTGTGCTGGCAAATCTGCGTAACATTACCATGTGTTTTATAAACGATGTTGTGCGATTTTTGCTGCATTTGTTGTGCCTTGCTTGGTAGTAATATTGCGGTAATCGTCTGTGCTATAAACAGGGATTGCGCATTGCCACAACAGAGGAAGATGTCAAATGACATAGCAAATGTGCGGCGAATTGGAGTGACATAAGATCTGTGAACTTCTGTCTTTACATTCAGAGGCAGAAGTAGCCAGACAATTCTCAGGAACTGTGACGGACAGCCACCTCTTTGAGGGTTTGTCTAAAAAACTCAAGGAGCATGACTTCAGCAGAGACAGAGAACAGATCACGTCAAAGCTCAAACGATTGGAGAAGTTTCGCTTTTCACTGTTTCTTTTTACATGCAATTGCAGCCAGGTAACCTGAAAAATAAATCCTGTTCAGATGTAGCTGATCACCTGAAGCCTTTTCAAGAGTCTGGCTTGTTTTCAACACCTGAGAAGCAGCTTCATCACAGCTGTTATGAACCTTCTTATGGAACCTGGAAAATCAGTTTTTAGTTTTTTTTTTTAGTTTATTTATTTGTCATATGCAAGTTAGCACAGGGTCAACATTGCAATGAAACGTGTATGACGAGCAGCGGTCTCTCAGCAACATGATACAGGAGAAAATATAATAAAATATAATAAAATATAATAAAATAAAGCAAAAAAATATAGTAAGGAGCAAAATATTAGAGAGACATGGTAAAAGGGAAAAGATGACTAAATATATATGTGTCAATAAAGAAAATCCTGAAAAGAAATATGACGGGAGGGCAGATGGGATATTGCACAGGAATGAGCTGCAGAAAATTACAGTATTGCACTTTAGATATAAATTACAGTATTGCAGGATATAAATTATGCAGGATATAGATTACAGTGTTGCACTTTGGATATAAATTACAATAACAATAAAGTGAAGTGACCAGTACGGATTAAATATAGTACTTGTGAAGCTGCAGGGTAGCTTCTGAGTCCTGTGTTGTGTGTGTTTAGGTGTTGTGGTTGAGGTGTCGTATGGCTTGATGATAGAAACTGTTTTTAAGTCTTGTAGTCCGAGCAGACAGACTCCTGTAACGTCTGCCAGATGGTAACAAGGAGAACAGCTGATGTGCCGGGTGGCTGTGGTCCTTGATGATGCTGTGTGCTTTCCGGAGGCATCGTTGGAGATAAATGTCCTGAATGGCAGGAAGCCTCATGCCAGTGATGTGCTCTGCTGCTTTCACCACCCTCTGTAGTGATTTACGGCTGCTGGCAGAGCAGCTTCCGTACCACACTGTGATGCAGCTCGTCAGCAAGCTCTCAATTGCACACCTGTAGAAATTTGAGATGAAACAGGCGCTCACGCCAAACTTCCTCAGCCTCCTCAGGAAGTAAAGCCGCTGGCGAGCTTTCCTGATAGTAGTGTCTGTGTGAAGGGTCCAGGAGAAGTCCTCAGTGATGTTGACTCCAAGGAACTTGAAGCTGCTGACCCTTTCGACCTCGACCCCGTTGATGCGGATGGGTTGGTGTTCCCTGACTGGTCGTTTCCGGTAGTCCACTATCATTTCTCTGGTTTTGCTGATGTTGAGAGTCAGGTTATTTTCCAGGCACCACTCGTACAGTGCCATCACCTCCTCTCTATAGGCCGTCTCATCATCCCCTGTGATGAGGCCTATGATGGTTGTGTCATCCGCAAACTTGATGGTGATGCTGGTCTCATGTTTAGCAACACAGTCGTGTGTGAACAGGGAATATAGGAGGGGGCTAAGCACACAACCCTGGGGCGTACCTGTGTTTAGGATGAGTGATGAGGAAGTGTGCTTACCAACTCTCACCACCTGGGGCCTGTCTTTGAGGAAGTTTAGAATCCAACTGCAGATCGGTGTTCCCAGCCCAAGGTCGACGAGCTTCGTGGCAAGTCTTGAGGGGATGATGGTGTTAAATGCCGAGCTGTAGTCGATGAAGAGCATTCTTGCATATGTATTCCCTTACTCCAGGTGAGTGAGGGCGGTGTGTGTTGCCAGGGCGATGGCATCCTCTGTGGCTCTGTTTGTCCGATAGGCAAACTGAAGAGGATCCAGTGTGTCAGGGAGGGAGGAGCAGATGTGACATTTGACCAGCCGCTCCAGGCACTTCATGATGACGGATGTCAGTGCAACAGGACGGTAGTCATTCAGACAGGAGACCACTGATTTTTTGGGAACGGGAATGATGGTGGATGCTTTGAGGGACGTCGGGACCACTGACTGCCTCAGGGAGAGGTTGAAGATGTTGGTAAACACCTCTGCCAGCTCGTCTGCACACACTCTGAGTAGCCGGCCTGGGATGCCGTCTGGTCCTGGAGCTTTGTGAGGATTGACCTTTTTAAAGGCCCATCTCACAGCTTCTGTTTCCAGAGTTAGAGTTGCAGCCTCACTGTCCTCTTGAGGGTAGAGGATCTCCTCTCTGTTGTCTGCATCAAAACGAGCATAGAAGTTGTTCAGCTCGTCTGCGAGAGATGCAGTGGGCTGAACACTGACTGTGCTGACCTTCTTGTAGTCAGTGATGCAGCGCAGTCCATTCCACAGTCGCCTGGTGTCAAAGCTGTGGTAGCCGGACTCCATTTTGTCCCTGTAGTCCTTTCTGGCCTTTTTTATGGACTTTCGGAGGTCATACCTGGCTGCTTTATATGCGTCAGCATCTCCAGAGTTAAAGGCAGAGGTTCGCGCTTTTAGCTTGGCGCGAACATCTTTATTTACCCAGGGTTTCTGATTTGGGTATATGCGGACAGTGGTTTTTGTGATGATATCATCCATGCACTTCCCAATATATCCAATGACAGAGTCTGTGAGTTCATTGATGTTGCCATCAGCTGCATCCACAAATATCTGCCAGTCAGTTGTCTCAAAGCAGTCCTGCAGGACCTCCTCAGCCTCACTGTCCCATTTGTAAATAACTCTGGAAGCTGGTTTTTCCTGTTTTAGTCTTTGTCTGTATGCAGGCAGCAGCAGAATGGAACAATGGTCTGCCTTACCAAAAGCTGGGCGGGGGAGGGGTTTGTAACACTCTTTGAATGGAGTGTAACAATGGTCCAATGTTTGATCACCTCTTGTGGGGAAGGAGATGTGCTGATAGTATTTGGGGAGAACCTTCTTCATGTTGGCTCTGTTGAAGTCTCCCAGCACAATAAAGGCAGCTTCTGGATTTTTGTTCTCAAGTCCAGTGATGATGTCATACAGTTCGTCCATAGCCGTGGCTTTATCAGCGTGTGGTGGAATGTAAACAGCTGAGAGGAGAACTGAGCTGAACTCCCTCGGGAGGTAAAAAGGCCTGACTTTAACGGTCAGGAGCTCGAGGCTATGAGAGCAGTAAGTTTTTAAGATACACACATCTCTGGCCCACAAGGAGTTAACCATAAAGCACACCCCTCCTCCCCTCTTCTTGCCTGAGTCCTTCGTTCGGTCTCCCCGGTAAACAGTGAATCCATCCGGCGTGATGGCGCAGTCGGGGGCGCTGGGCTCCAGCCATGTCTCCGTGAAGGCCAGAACGCAGCAGTTCCTGATGTCTTGCTGGTGTTTAATCTGTGCACGCAGCTCGTCAAGTTTGTTGTCCAGAGACTGGAGATTCGCGAGCAGGATGCTGAGGAGAGGTGGCTTGCTGTTTCTCTGTCGCGTTCGGCACAAAACTCCAGCACGTTTTCCCCTCTTTGTTTTCCCTCGACGTCGTGCGAGTAAACAAAGGATCCCAGGCAGCACAGCGTCCACGGAGTCAAAACCAAGCGCTTGTCTGTCATACCGCGTGTATGATCGCGCTGTGCGCACAGTAATAGAGAGCAGAACAAAATAAATAATAAGATTTTTGCTGAGATGACTGGGAGCTCTCGTCGGTGCTGCCATCCTACGGCGCAACCACTCCGAGTCAATCAAAGCCTGCATTGCAGTTAACCTCCTTTATTCCCCCAAAACTGTTTGAGTTGCAATAGAAAACATCCACAAAAGTCTTGTGCATTTGAAGGTTTATTGTTCTAATAAAACCATAATGCTTTCTTGGATTGCCTGAGCATTTTGTGGCTCTTTTGTAAAAAGGGCTTTGGTCGAATCTGGTAAACTGAACTTGCCCGCCCAAAATAATTTATGACTGACTTTGTGAAGACTTCAGATAAGCACACAAGTTGTGAATGCAACATAAGCTATATAGGCTACAAACATAGTAATTATAAAAAATCTGGTTTCACCTGTATGCTCTGTCATTATATCCTGCATGTAGCCTCTGACAGAAGACACTCTTGTTGAGTATTCTTGTGTCTCTGGTTTTTCTCTAGCTGCCTCTTTACCTGACTGCTAGAAAAAAACAGGCATGAGGGGAAGGTGAGGGGAGCACCAGCATCTCCTGAAGTGATTTACAGAACATAGACAAACAACCACAAGTGATTAGGAATGCTAGGCGAAAACAACGGTGCCAAATGGCAGCTCTCTGGGAGTTCTAGTGATAAGGAAACTAATTCAATATGTTAGTTGGTAGCTTTACCCTATCTGACCTAGGGGTCTGTCTACTAATTCAAGATTTTTTAGAAAAAAGTGTGATTAATTGCATTTAAAAATGTAAGCTAATCTCCCAATACTGTGATTATATGTTCAAAGTTTTGACTACACCATTTAAACCTTCTTACTGTCTTAAATTGTGATTTAATTCCTTAAATATGGTCAGATGTTAACGTAGGTTTACACTAAAAGTCTTGCATCATAATGAGGGGAAGGTGAGTACTGCAAATACAGGCTCTAAAAGTCAATAGTCTTTGATTAGGTCTTTTCATTGTGTGTTTCTCTGATGCATGTCTTGTCTTTTCAGTTCTTGTTTACTGTCATTTCCATTTTAAATGTCATTGTCAGAATGTGGGTGTAATTCTTGCAAGATAAGCTTTGTGTTAAATGTTGACTTGTTTTTAGATTCAGGCAATGCAAGATAAACTTCCTACACAAATGCTATTTGCTTTCCAGATGTAAGAAATACCACTGACTTCAAAAGGGTCAATTTGTTACATCATAACACATTTGATTTTAAATCAAAAGGACAGCACAAAACAGACAAGTTTAAAGTCACCATAACACAAATTAGTAGATTTAAATATCACATTTACATCCTAATAAATTAGAATTACACAAAAGTTAAAGCCTGAGCTGTTTCAGTTCAGAAGGAGCAGCAAAAAGAGAAAACGTTTTAAATGTTGATTTAAAAGTTACTAGACTTGGAGCAAACTTTAAGTCTTAAGGAAACAAATTCAATATGTTAGTAGGTAGCTTTACTCTGTCTGACCTAGGGGTCTACCACCTTCCTAAGGATCTTGGATTTTTACTGGATGTAGATATTGCAAGGGAAGCCTAACTATATTTTGTCATGAAGTGATTTATAAAACAGCAGTTATACATTTGATTGAACTATGCATTTACAGCTAGCTCATCTAAAAATTTAAGAATAGGAGTGTTTTGCTCAGTTATTTAGGTTCTTTTTAAAACTATGGCTGCAGTGTTCTGAATAAATTGCAGTTTTGACATGATCAGAGCATAAAAACATTACAACTGTCCAGTCCTAATTTCAGCTTGAGAGCTACTTTAATGTCACAATGTTCACATGTGTTACTAAACGTTCATATTCAACATCATTTGGTGAAATAACCTATTTCTAAACCCTACCAGAGCAAAACTGTATAGACAGATAAAAATGTGCCAAAAGTGATTCTGCTCTTAAAAGATTTAATTAAAATGTTGTTTTATTTAAAAAAAAAAGATATATTTACTCAATACAGGTTTGGTGTTCTTGTAAATTGTGATGATGTTAAACCAACTTTTAAACTTTTACAAATATAAGAGAAGTTATATAAGTTTATTTCTTAAATGTTGTTTTCTCTGACTTACAGGAAAGCCACACCCTTGCATTTAGTGTATCAATAGGTGGGCGGTAACCTGGCCCACCTCTTTGGTGATAAAAAGGTCATGCTGTTCAGCCACTGTGCCATTTACTTGGTAAAACCTCTGGGTCAAAGCTTTCTCAGTTTTTGCTGTGAAGTGGAAGCCATCTTTTACTTTTAGTAGCTTTGTTTGTGCATTTCTCCATCTTCTTTGAAGATTTTGTTTCCTGATTTGCCAGCTACAACCTGCCAAGGTAAGGTTTCAGAAATACATATTAAACTCAAAATGTTTATGGGTATAACTGTTTATAAAGACAGCATCTATGAGTGTTTTTTTTAATAAAAAGTGAACCCATATATGGCAGGTTTTCACTGGAACAGCTCCAAAGACTTAACTAGTTTTAGTGCAAATTCATTCAAAGGGGTTAGAGTTAAGATGATTCGCTTCTCATCAAAGCTTCAACAACAATGTAATAAAACTTCTCGGTGAGAAACAAAACGTTTTCAAGAAAGCAAATAAGTCCAGTTGTGTTCATTTGAATCCTATTGGATTACCATGACCTGGATGACTGAGAACCCTCAACAGCATTTTGGTGTACACTAGTGAAGGGTCTCAGTCATGGGGTTCTTTGGTTTCGTGAAGACATTTTGCTTCTCATCTGAGGAGCTTTGTCGTGTCTAAGTGGAATATGGGAGAGTCAATCTTATACGCTGTACATGTCTTAGTCTTCAACAAGGTGAAGACTCTGCAGTCCACCTACACCTGAAGGACAAGGGACACTCCTGACAAAGCATGTATTCTGGACAGAGAAGATATATGGTTTGACAGGAGTAAAATAAGCTATCTATGTCAAATGTGGAAAAAAAACTTTAACTAGAGATGGGGGGGCTTCGATTTCACCTTTCCAGTACAATGTATCCAGTATAATGTAGCTGAGCTGATAATCAGCCCTGGGTAGTGTACGTCACACACAACAACACTGAGTTTGTCATAAATATGGCGACTGAAGTGAAGTTCGCTGCGACTCTTTCCTCTGTTCTAAATGATGGTGAGGATGGACTCGATAGTGGTGTAGAACTGCCTCATTGACTGTGGTGATAGGTTGAATTTCTTCAGCTGCCTCAGGAAGTACATCCTCTGCTGGGCCTTTTCTCTGATGGTGGTGATGGTGGGCTCCCATTTGAGGTCCTGGGTGATGGTGGTGCCCAGGAAGCGACATGAGTCCACCATCATGATGGGAGTGTCAGACAGGTTTAAGGGGGCGATGGGATGTGTGTGTTTCCTAAAGTCCACAACAACCTCCGCTGTCTTCTGGGTGTTTAGCACCAGGTTGTTGTGGCTGCACCAGGACACCAGCCGTTCAGCCTCCATTCTGTAAGCGGACGCATCCCCATTAGAGATGAGTCTGATGATGGTGGTGTCGTCAGCAAACATAATTAGTTTGACAGACTCATGCTTGGAGGTGCAGCTGTTGGTGTACAGGGAGAAGAGCAGAGGGGAAAGAACAGCCCTGTGGTGAGCCAGTGCTGATGGTTCGTAGGTCCGAGACATTCTTCCCCAGCCTGACTTGTTGTTTCCTGTCTGTCAAGAAGTCAGTGATCTACCTGCAGATGGGGTTAGGCACGTTCATCTGGGACATTTTGTCTTGGAGGAGGTCTGGCAGGATTGTGTTGAATGCAGAGCTGAAGTCCACGAACAATACCTTGGCGTAGGTACCTGGGGAGTCCAGATGCTGCAGGATGAATTGTAGAGCCATATTGATTGCATCATCTACAGACCTGTTTGCTCTGTAGGCAAACTGCAGGGGGTCCAGGAGGGGGGGCTGTGAGGGTCTTGAGGTGGGGGAGAACTGGGTGCTCAAATGACTTCATGACCACAGATGTTAGAGCCACAGGTCTGTAGTCATTTAGTCCAGTGATTCTTGGTTTCTTGGGGACAGGGACTATGGTGGAAATCTTGAAACAGACAGGCACATGAGATTCTTCCAGTGAGGAGTTGAAGATGCTTGTAAACACTATGCTTTAGAGTGGCAGGAGTCACGCCATCAGGGCTCGGGGCTTTTCATGTGTTAAGAAACCTGAACTGCTTCTGTACATCTGCTTCATGAATGTGTGTGTTAAGAGACCTGAACTGCTTCTTTACATCTGCTTCATGAATGTGTGTGTTAAGAGACCTGAACTGCTTCTTTACATCTGCTTCATGAATGTGTGTGTTATCGGTGGAGGCGGGGGTTCTGGGTTTGTAGTTGGTGATGTTCCTGAAACTTTTCCACACAGAGGTTGGGTCGTTTTCAGAGATTTGCTGCTGCATTTTGTCATGATGCTGTTGTTTTGCTTTGACCAATTCTTTGCTGAACCTGTATTTAGTGTCTCTGTAGGAGTCCTTGTCCCCCCTTTTAAATGCATCTCTCTTTTCAAACCACAGCTGTTTGAGTTTAGGGGTAAACCAGGCTTTGTCATTGTCATAACTCACCCTGGTGTGTGATGGTATGATGCTGTCCTGACAGAAGTGGATGTAGGAGGTGACAGTATCTGTGAACTCATCTAAACTGTCTGAGGTGGCCTTCATTACCTCCCAGTCTGTGGTCTCAAAGCATAAGCGAAGCTCATCTGCAGCATCAGTGTTCCACTTTCTTGTTGACTTCACAACAGGCTTGGAGAGTTTTAGCCTGTGCCTGTAAGCTGGGATCAGATGGATGGTCACGTGGTCAGACAGTCCAAGCGCAGCACGCGCTTCTGCATGATAGGCTCCCGTTACTGTGCTGTAACAGTGGTCCAGGTTTTTGTCCTCTCTCGTTGGACATTTGATATACTGTTTATGTTTGGGAAGCTCCTGGCTCAGATTTGCTTTGTTAAAGTCTCCAAGTACAATGATGAGGGAGTCCGGGTATGTCCGCTCCATGCACAGTATCTCTTCCGCGATCGCACGCTGAGCCTCGTGCACATCCGCATCAGGTGGGATGTAAACAGCGCCTAGAATGAATGAGGCGAACTCCCGCAGAGAGTAAAATGGTTTACAGTTTACTCTGCAGTCCACCTACACCTGAAGGACAAGGGACACTCCTGACAAAGCATGTATTCTGGACAGAGAAGATATATGGTTTGACAGGAGTAAAATAAGCTATCTATGTCAAATGTGGAAAAAAAAACTTTAACTAGAGATGGGGGGGCTTCGATTTCACCTTTCCAGTACAATGTATCCAGTATAATGTAGCTGAGCTGATAATCAGCCCTGGGTAGTGTACGTCACACACAACAACACTGAGTTTGTCATAAATATGGCGACTGAAGTGAAGTTCGCTGCGACTCTTTCCTCTGTTCTAAATGATGGTGAGGATGGACTCGATAGTGGTGTAGAATTGCCTCATTGTCTGTGGTGATAGGTTGAATTTCTTCAGCTGCCTCAGGAAGTACATCCTCTGCTGGGCCTTTTCTCTGATGGTGGTGATGGTGGGCTCCCATTTGAGGTCCTGGGTGATGGTGGTGGCCAGGAAGCGACATGAGTCCACCATCATGATGGGAGTGTCAGACAGGTTTAAGGGGGTGATGGGATGTGTGTGTTTCCTAAAGTCCACAACAACCTCCGCTGTCTTCTGGGTGTTTAGCACCAGGTTGTTGTGGCTGCACCAGGACACCAGCCGTTCAGCCTCCATTCTGTAAGCTGATTCATCCCCATTAGAGATGAGTCTGATGATGGTGGTGTCGTCAGCAAACTTAATTAGTTTGACAGACTCATGTTTGGAGGTGCAGCTGTTGGTGTACAGGGAGAAGAGCAGAGGGGAAAGAACAGCCCTGTGGTGAGCCAGTGCTGATGGTTCGTAGGTCCGAGACATTCTTCCCCAGCCTGACTTGTTGTTTCCTGTCTGTCAGGAAGTCAGTGATCTACCTGCAGATGGGGTTAGGCACGTTCATCTGGGACATTTTGTCTTGGAGGAGGTCTGGCAGGATTGTGTTGAATGCAGAGCTGAAGTCCACGAACAATATCCTGGCGTAGGTACCTGGGGAGTCCAGATGCTGCAGGATGAATTGTAGAGCCATATTGATTGCATCATCTACAGACCTGTTTGCTCTGTAGGCAAATTGCAGGGGGTTCAGGAGGGGGGCTGTGAGGGTCTTGAGGTGGGGGAGAACTGGGTGCTCAAATGACTTCATGACCACAGATGTTAGAGCCACAAGTCTGTAGTCATTTAGTCCAGTGATTCTTGGTTTCTTGGGGACAGGGACTATGGTGGAGATCTTGAAGCAGACAGGCACATGAGATTCTTCCAGTGAGGAGTTGAAGATGCTCGTAAACACAGTGCTTTAGAGTGGCAGGAGCCACGCCATCATGGCCCGGGGCTTTTCATGTGTTAAGAGACCTGAACTGCTTCTTTACATCTGCTTCATGAATGTGTGTGTTAAGAGACCTGAACTGCTTCTTTACATCTGCTTCATGAATGTGTGTGTTAAGAGACCTGAACTGCTTCTTTACATCTGCTTCATGAATGTGTGTGTTATCGGTGGAGGCGGGGGTTCTGGGTTTGTAGTTGGTGATGTTCCTGAAACTTTTCCACACAGAGGTTGGGTCGTTTTCAGTGATTTGCTGCTGCATTTTGTCATGATGCTGGTGTTTTGCTTTGACCAATTCTTTGCTGAACCTGTATTTAGTGTCTCTGTAGGAGTCCTTGTCCCCCCTTTTAAATGCATCTCTCTTTTCAAACCACAGCTGTTTGAGTTTAGGGGTAAACCAGGCTTTGTCATTGTTATAACTCACCCTGGTGTATGATGGTATGATGCTGTCCTGACAGAAGTGGATGTAGGAGGTGACGGTATCTGTGAACTCATCTAAACTGTCTGAGGTGGCTTTTATTACCTCCCAGTCTGTGGTCTCAAAGCATGCGCGAAGCTCATCTGCGGCATCTGTGTTCCACTGTCTTGTTGACTTCACAACAGGCTTGGAGAGTTTTAGCCTTTGTTTGTAAGCTGGGATCAGATGGATGGTCACGTGGTCAGAGAGTCCAAGCGCAGCGCGCGCCACTGCATGATAGGCTCCCATTGCTGTGCTGTAACAGTGGTCCAGGGTTTTCCCCTCTCTGGTTGGACACTTGATATACTGTTTATATTTGGGAAGCTCCTGGCTCAGATTTGCATTGTTAAAGTCTCCAAGTACAACGATGAGAGAGTCCGGCTACGTCTGCTCCATGCACAGTATCTCTTCCGCGAGCACACGCTGAGCCTCGTGCACGTCCGCGTCAGGTAGGATGTAAACAGCGCCTAGAATGAATGAGGCGAACTCCCGCGGAGAGTAAAATGGTTTACAGTTTGTGAAAAGATACTCCAGAGATGGAGAACAATCCTGCACGATCACTGTGACATCTGTGCACCAACCATTATTGATTTAAAAACACACACCTCCACCTGTGGTCTTGCCGGAGACAGTCACTTTCCGATCTGCGCGGATGAGGTGAGACCCCTCCAGCTGGAACGCGCAGTCCTGGGTGTCCTCACTGAGCCATGTTTCAATGAAGCATAGAACCCCAGATGACGAGAAGTCTCTGTTTATGTTCCTCATCAGGGTCAGCTCGTCCATTTTGTTGCGGTGTGAGCGTACATTAGAGAGGAAGATGCCAGGCAGAGCCGTGCACAGTCCCCGTCTCCTCAGACGCACGAGAGCGCCCGCTCATTTATCTCTCCTCCTGTGTCTTACTTTCCTGATCAAAGTTGATATTGAATCGGCCACAGATGCAACAAAAAATGAGGTTAAGTCCACCGGAATCATAGTGTTGTAACTTATGAGTTCTTCTCTTGAATAGGAGTACCCAGATACGCAATTTACACACAAAAACAGAACAAAAACAGCGCACCAAAGTACCACGGCAGCCGTCTGTGGTGCCATCTTGAATCCCTCACAATAGAGGCTAGCGACTCATCAGGTGATGGAGAGCCGAGGTACCCACAGTAGTTTTGGCTCATTGACTAACAATAGATAGCTACAGCTTATAGGCTTGACTCTCCCATATTCCAGTTTGAAGTGACAAAACTCCTTGGATGAGAAGAGAAACATCTTCAAGAAACCAAAGAAGTCCAGTTGCCTTCATTTGAACCCTTTGGAGTATCATGACCTGGATGACTGAGAACTTTCACTCGCCCTTTTTACAGTTAGAATTGACAAAGCTCCTCAGATGAGAAGCAAACTTCTTCAGAAAACCAAAGAAGTTCAGTTGTCTTCATTTAAACAACTTCAAATATAAATAGACAAAAAGAAATACTAATGACCAATAACAAGACAGGTCTTTGTTGCTTAATAGGTAATCTGTCTATTAAATAGAAGATATACATTCCCTCAGGTTTCTATATAACCTATTTAATAGAATAAATACATGATATTACATTAGTGTGTAATGTATTTGTTTAGTGATCATGCATAGTACTAAATTTATGGTATTTTTTTTCCTTGTTGTAGATGCCTCGTGGCAAAGGGTACCGTAGAGCTCAGGCCTTGAAGAACAGACAGTTTATGCCGAAGCCTATGGAAGAGCTATTCGAGATTCTGCCAAGCTGTACGACTTTTACTCCACGTAAGTTACATATTTAGTTATTTTCCAAAACATCAAATGCTTTTTTTGAAAACCTTTGTTGCATATTTTGAAATTGACATGGTGTATGCACACTGAGAAATTTCAGATAAATTAATGTGACACACTTTACAATTACATATTTACATTACATTGATATTGTGTTATTTTTTTTCCTTCATCTTACCATTAGGTCACGGAACAGGCTTCAGGCACAGGGTTTGTCGTTGGCCCTTGTCGCCTAACACAGGAAAAAGTCTGAAAGTCATCATCCCACCAGAGTCTTCAGAAAAGAAGGTACATTTAGCTAATAATTTATATTAATATTAAACTATATTATGTGCTTATAGGTTGACACACAGATTGCTGTGTGTTCTTTAGTTTCTAAAGTGCTTTGTGATTTTTATCTTCATAGGTCCTTCATTAAACAATTGTTTCTTCTTCTAGTTTGTCTTCGTCATTGGAGATTCACATCTCCGAGCCATTGTGGATGGCTATGTGAAGGTGCCTGAGGGGAAGCTGTCCTTTGGCTACCTGTCGGTTCCTGGTGGTACAGCAGCCCACCTTACCACTGAGGTCCGGCATTTAGTTCTCCCACGTGATCCAGATGCAGTGTGTCTGCTCGCTCCAAGCAACAATCTGGACAGTCCTATTTCTGAAGCAGAAAAAGACTTCAAGTGTCTTTTGAACACCATTTCCACTCTTTGTCCAAATGTAAGGATAGATGCAATTACAAATAATGTGCCATTAAAAGGCAATTACTGAATCAAATTTATATTCTGGTGCTTTTTTCTACAATGATTTTTAATGTCATGTAAAATTTCTGGAAAACAGGTTTTTGTTTTGGATTTCCCTCCAAGACTGAGCCATGACACGGTTGTGCAGGACCATCTGAGGATGATGTTTCACAGGGTCTCAGTACAAATGGGTATGTTGAACTTTAGTGTGCACTATACAAAATGCTTCTAACTGGAAAAACTAATTGTTAACAAAATATATTTCTTTCAGATGTCCCATACTCATCAATTGCTGAGAACTTCCCCTTTCATCGCCTGGATTTGTGGGGCAGAGATGGGGTAAGTGAGAAGCTTACTGACTTTTAATGATTAAGAGGTATTAGCTTTAGCTAAAAATGTGTTATTTTCTATAGGTTCATCTCAGTGACAGTGATGGTATGGACATTTTTGCACAATTGCTCTGGCAAAAAACATACCTGCACCTCCAAAGTCAGAAGGCCCAGGTTACCCCCAAGAAGTCTGCTGCTAGAGTGGTCGTTCAACACGCAAAGCCCATTCAACCCCAAGCAGACCAATCTAAGTGGAAAGTTGTTTTGCCTGGCAAGAAGGTAAATTGTTTTTCTATGTTTTTATTTCAACTGCAGACATTAATTGGCTGTTTAGATTTTCAACAATCATGTAATGTAAAAATTTCATTAATTTTTTCAGAGGTCTACTCCAGCTGGTCCAAAGGAGCAGAGATCATCTTCAAAGAGAATTCTTCTTCATGAGGTGAATGATTAATTTTAATTAATTAGGGTTCCAAGCCCAAAGGGCAGAGAACCCTATTGTTTTTGATAAATGAGATTTTATTTGATGTTCGTCATGTTGATTGATATGAGTTTTTCTAATATTGTCTACATCAAAATGTTCAGGCCGAAGTCTGTTTTGAAGTTAATCCCAAATACTTCCACGAAGATCTGCTGCATGTCTTGGAAAATGACAGTACTGGATGTCCAGATGTGCTTTCACCAGATGTCCAACAAAAAAAGGTAAATATGAAGAAATATGTTTTTTCATTATAATGTTTTGATATTAATCTTTAATTCATTATTAATTTTAGATATTTGTCACCTAAGAATTTACAATCTGTTCATATTTTGATGACAGGTGGTACAACCTGAAGGAAAGCCAGTGTCCTTTGGAAAAGAGAAAAGTGTTGTCAACACGCAGGTTTGTTATTTTTTTATCATTGTTTTCCTATTTGTTGGTCAAGTCCTCCTGTAAAACATGCACAAAGTAATTACATGCATTGTATACTGTTTTTATTTCAGGGACAGGCAACAACGATCCAGAAGCCCCCTGCCAGTGCAACAGCACCAATAAAGGAGCAAGTGATCATGCCCTCTGATGATCATGAATGGCCAACACTTGCAGAGAGTTTAAAGGTAATTACGATTTACACACACAATACTTTTAAAATATAAAGTTGTAATATTGCTTAAGAGGTACACATTTCTACAATAATGGAAAAATTAACATAAAACCTTGAATGACATTTTCTTTCAGACATCTCACATTCATCCAAAAGGCTCACGTGGCACACTGATGTCTCGTCATCAGGTGAATAAACTCTCATTCAAAGAAACCAAATCAGTTTTGTTGCCTTTACTTGAAACCTTTGGATTACAATGATTCCCTTCATTTACTTACAGAAGTACCTGAAGGACTGCAGTGTGGTCCTTCAAAAACTGAAAGAGAAAACTGATGACGCCAGTGTGCCATCACCAGCCCCCAATGACAAAACGGTGAGACCTATCAGCTTTTTTCATTGAATGATGCTCATTCTAAAGTTTTTACTCAAATAATTATATTCTTTGCTTATTTAAATAAACCTTTTCATTTTAACAGTATGCAGCTGCTGTCCAAGAACAAAAATCTGTTTCACGCACAGATGTCACCAAGGACCAGGTCTGACATTGGATTTTAATATGATTGTTGTTTTTGACATCACATCATGTGCTTGACAAATAATTGTAAATTTCATAATACTAGAATATATTGTAAATATCCTGATTTGATTTCCAACAGGTTTGCTGTCACTCCCAGGAGCATTTGAAAGACTGCGCTGAGGTTCTACATCTCCAGATGAACGAAGACAAATACAGTGTTACATCGCCTGTACCAAAAGGCAAAATGGTAGGACCTATATGACATAGTCTGATTATTGATGTTAAATAGCGTACTTAATCCTACACATATTCTTTCCAATACTTATATTTCCTAAATATTATAAAACTTTTTTTATTTTAACAGAACGCAGTTGCTCTCCAAGACCAAGGACCTGTTGACCTAGGAGATGCTACAAAGCAACAGGTTTGACATATTCCCCAAGTGAAAACATGCCCATTTTATTCATAGATTTTCTTCTAATGTTTGAATTTTTATGTTTGTTTTCACAGGAATGTAAAGAGAAGGAGACGAGTGTTCAACCTGAGAAGGTCCATGATGCTCCTGGTGTTGCAGCTTCAAGTGTTACCATTGCATCTTCCTCATCAAATCAGGAAAGTTTGAACACTTTTCATTCTATTGTCAAAGGTTCATTTCATCAAGGTCATAAGCGTTTTGGGTGCAACCGATTTAAACAGTGTGCACCAAACAGCATTACAGCCATCATGACAAACACTGTCAAAATGGCTTCCACATGGTCAAGAAAAGACATTAACAATATCTTGATAAGTGGTGATAGTTTATACACTTACATGAAAGAGCAAAACATGATCAGTGATGCAGAAGGCAGTGGTTATGTTTTTGTTCAAGAGTTACCCACAGAGCACACATTCCATCATCACAAGTTCTCTTTGGAATACATGCAGACCTTCACAGGACATCTTCATCAGCAGATTTACCATGAAGATGTTTCAGATTTTGCCATGCCTTTGGACGTTGCATTACAGAGAGCTATATTTGACAGTGACGGCTGTCTGTTTACAATTAGTAGAAACACATGTGCAGTTTTGAAAGAACAATCTCAGTTTTCTGTTTTTGATCCACATTCACGTGGTCATGATGGTCTCTGGCAGTTGAATGGCACAAGCATAGTAGCACACTTTGATACTTTAGACCAAGTTTATACACATTTAATCAATCTCTCTCACTCTTTGTGTGCTGACAATGCAAATGAAGAGGACACAGCTTTTGAAATGACCGGTGTTAAGGTGACAGCTCAATCTATGAGTAAACCTATCCAAAGTAAAACTGCTTCTTGCCAAAATGATGTAGAGTTAATCAGTGGAAATGATGATAGTTTTGATGACGATACATTTGATCAGTTAGTAGTTGAAGAAATTGAAGATGTTGCAGTCAGTGACACATCTGAGTCTCTTTCTGAATCTCCATCTCGTTGTGAGCTCATCCATACGCAAAATAGTTCTTTTCAAGATGATGCAGAGTCAATATGTACTAGTTTTGATGATGATAGTTTTGATAAAGTAGTACTTCAGGAAATAGAAGATATTGCAGTTAATGACACCACTTCCCTTGATGTAGACTCAGTAACTGAAAATCATCACACTTCTTTGAATCAAGCAATAATTGAAGAAGTGCCACAAAATGATACATCTGTTTTCATAATTTCAGAAAATATCAACAGCACTGTTACTTTCAATCCTCTGACTTCTAAAGACAAAAGAAACTTTTGCACCCAACTACAGATAGTTCCAAGTTTAGAAAGGGTGAAAAGTCTTTGGGAAAGTATTACATTAGATGAACCGTTACCTTGTACCACTAAACACATCCAGCCAGACGGCAACTGCTTTTTCCGTGCTCTTGCATTTGTAATTACTGGGAATGAAGAGTTGCATAGCTGGATTCGCAGGGCTGTTGTTAATCAAATTCTTCAAAATTCTGACCTCTATTCAAGTTACATCAGACAGGAATTTGAATCAGTACAACAGTATGTTACACAAACAGGCATAAAGATAGTTGGATCCTGGGCTACAGAAATTGAGATACAAGCAGCTGCAGACTTTTTTCACACCCATATTTACACTTACACTCAAGGAAAATGGTTACAATATGGCTCTTCTAGTACTTTAGACAACACCAAGGGTATTTATCTGAAACACTGTAATGAATGTCATTATGAGCCAATCGCATGTGTGAAAGATAAAACTAACACATGTTTTAACCTGATCTCATGTAATTACTGTCACTTTAAAGGTGACAAGGACATACTATCTCCATCTAAGATGAGCAGAGAGAACAGGAGAAAGAGAACTCTGTATAATAAAGACATTGAGAAAAGGGAAAGCAAAAAAATGATGTTACAGAAATTGTATAAGGACGATCCTAAGTACAGATTACACAAGAAGCAATTAAGTGTCATTACATATAGAAATAACCCTGAACTGAGAGCAAGACTCAGACATGACAGTAAAGAAAACTACAAAAACAAACCTGAACTGAGAGCAAGACTCAGACATGTCAGTAAAGAAAACTACAAAAACAAACCTGAAATGAGAGCTAGACTCAAACTGGCTAATAAACAAAACTACTACAAAAAGCCTGAACTGAGAGCAAGACTCAGACATGATAGTACAGAAAACTATAAAAACAAACCTGAACTGAGAGCTAGACTCAAACTGGCTAATAAACAAAACTACTACAAAAAGCCTGAACTGAGAGCAAGACTCAGACATGATAGTACAGAAAACTATAAAAACAAACCTGAACTGAGAGCTAGACTCAAACTGGCTAATAAACAAAACTACTACAAAAAGCCTGAACTGAGAGCAAGACTCAAACTTGCCAGCAAAACCACTTATGCAGCCAAAAGTAAACACTCTAAACTTCAGTTATTGAAACAGAACGTAGAAAGATATAGAAATAAGGTTGACCACCGTAACCGCATCAAACAGTCTAATTCTGAACGGTATAGAAATGTAACTGCTTATGCCGATTCTGTTAAAGAGCACGGAAAACGTAGACGACAAAATCTCATGACTGGAAAAAAATTCATAGATAATGTCATTCAGCTTTTTAGAGAAAAGGTTAAATTTGGCCCTCAATTCGTCTGTTGTGTTTGTCATCGGTTACTTTTTAAACATCAAGTTGTTGAATGTAAAACACAGCAGTATGAAATTAGAGGTTCATTCATTTCATCTGTGGCAAAAAAATGCATCACTGACACTTATTTACACAAGTGTGGACAGTCTTCAGTTTCCAAATGCCATCTAGAGGTTAGCCCTGCATGTAAATTGTGGGTCTGTTTTACTTGTCATCGTAAAATACTCAATGGAAAAGTCCCTGAAGAAAGTGTTGCAAACAATATGCACCTAGATTCTATTCCTGTAGAACTTAGTACGTTGAATCCTCTTGAGCAACATCTAGTGGCACAGCACATTCCGTTTATGAAACTTTTAGCCTTACCAAAGGGAGGGCAAAATGGTGTCCATGGACCTGTGACTTGTGTTCCATCTAATACAGAAACTGTGAGTAACATTCTACCCAGATTAGATGATCAGAATCTAATGATTAAAGTCAAACTGAAGCGAAAGCTGACGTACAAGGGTCACTATGACTATCAGTATGTCAATGCTCTGAAAGTACATAATGCAATTGCATACCTTAAATCTCACAATACTTTTTACAAAGATGTACAATTTAACAGTGCATGGACAAATCCCCTAGAAAAAGAGTCTGAAGACTCTACCTCTGAAACCGACAACGTCACTTTGGAAGAAGACAGCAATAGAGCTGAAATAGAGTGTGAACATCCTGGCAAAAGAGATGGCAGTGGCACAGAGGTAGAGTCTGAAGATCTTGTTAGCGATGATCATTTTAATGATAGACAACAGCATGGGATGTTTTTGGACACATGCATGCAACCAGTAGACATTGCCCAAGAAATACTAGACAACCATTTTGACAGTGTTTTATCAGTAGCACCAGCTGAGGGAAATACTCCAGTCAGATTGCTTACCGATACTTCTAACGAGGCTAAATGCTTTCCAGTTCTGTTTCCCAACGGAACAGGTACATTTCATGATGCAAGAGAGCAAAGGATTACACTAAGCAAATATTTAAACACCCGAATTCTCAATGCTGATGGCAGATTTGGCAAGAACTTGGATTACATCTTTTATGCACAATATTTGTCAGAAGTTAATCAAGTTGTGTCAAATGTTTCCATTGCACTGAGAAAGGGCTACCATGGCTTAGACAACACCAACATTACATCATCCATGCTGGGCAATACAGACTTTTTGAAGAATGTTTTAAATGCTGACATGGGCTATAAGTTTTTGAAGCCCATTAGAGGTACACCAGTATTTTGGCAGGGAGTTCAAAAAGATCTGTTTGCTTATGTTAGACAACTTGGCATTCCTACATGGTTTGCTTCCTTTTCTTCAGCAGATTTAAGATGGCCAGAATTTATGGAAGCTTTTATGGCTATAGAAAACATTCAAGGCAATATTCATGACATGGACTGGGCACAGAAATGTGACTTATTGAAAAACAATCCAGTGACAGCAGCCAGAATGTTTGACTATAGATTTAGATCTTTTTTAAAAGATGTTATCATGTCTCCCGCTCAGCCAATTGGTAAAATCATTGATTATTTTTATAGAGTAGAGTTTCAACAACGTGGATCATGTCACACTCATTGTCTATTTTGGACCGACGGGCCTAAAATAGGAGTCAACACAGACGCTGAAGTCATAGCTTTTGTAGATAAATATGTTACATGCGACCTCCCACCTGACAGTGATCCTCTCCATGAAGTGGTACATAGTGTTCAAATGCATAGCAAAAAACACTCTAAAAGTTGCAGAAAAAATCACACAACTTGCAGGTTTCACTTTCCCCGACCACCAAGCAACAATACATTCATATGTAAACAGGAACCGGATGTTGATAATAAGGAAACCCCATCTGACAAGTCATCTTCAGATTTAAAAAAGGCAGCCAAGCATATCATGACCAAAGTTAAAGAAGCTTTGACCAGTGAAAACAACACATTTAGTAGCATAGATGACTTGTTTAATTCCATTGGTATTGACCAGACTACATTTGAAACAGCCTACAAACTGACCTCTACAAAAACAACTGTCGTCCATAAACGAAACATAAACGACATCTGGGTTAATCAGTATAACACAGACCTGCTACGTTGCTGGAATGCAAACATGGACATCCAGTTTGTCTGTGATGCATATGCATGCATTGTTTATATCATTTCCTACATATCCAAAGCAGAAAGAGAAATGGGTTTGCTATTAAAACATGCACAAAATGAAATCAAACATAATGAAAACCTGGATGCAAAACAAGCGCTTAACAAATTAGGGAATGTGTTTCTGCATAACAGAGAAGTTTCTGCTCAAGAAAGTGTGTATCGGCTAACAAACATGAGATTAAAAGAGGGCTCTAGAAAAGTCACATTTGTTCCAACAGGTGACAACATTGTCAGAATGAGCTTACCTCTTAATGTCATTCAAAACAGTGCTAATGGTAATCAGATCTGGATGACAAACATTACTGATCGATACAAAAGCAGGCCTAAGTCCAGTGAATTTATGGACATGTGCATAGCTACTTTTGCCTCAGAGTACAGAAATGTACCAAACAGTGAGAAATCTAGACCAGAAGTGGTTAGTTTATTAAACAACAATGGTTGTGTAAGGAAGCGGACAAGGACAAATGTAGCTGTTGTTAGATATGCTCGTTTTTCTAAAGAACAAGATCCTGAGAAACACTATCAAAGCCAGCTTCAGTTGTTCCTTCCTTATTACACGGAAAACCAGTTAAAACCATCACAATTTACAACATTTCAAGAGTTTTATGAGACCGGCTCAATCACAAACAGTAGTAAAAACATCCAGTCTGTCAAAGACGTAGTAGAATTCAACAGATCCAAGTTTGAAATCAAAGCAGAAGATTTACAAAACATACAGGAAGATATTGAACACTTTGGATTTCAAGAAGATGTTTGGGCAGAGCTGTGTCCTGAGGCAGAACTAGACCGACTAGAATGTTTGGAAGACAGATCTTTAGATAACAATCCAAATCCTGGTGAACAAGAAGTTATTCCAGATCTAGAGCCAATCACAAAACCAGCTTTATCATTTCACATTCAAAAACTGATAGTCTCACACAAGGAAGCACAATCCTTAATGCGTTCTCTAAATCAGCAGCAGAGCAACGTGTTTTATAAAATCCGGCAGTGGTGCTTAGATAAAGTAAACGGTCACAATCCAAGCCCTTTTTATGTTTTCATTTCAGGTGGAGCGGGAACAGGCAAGTCCCATTTGGTAAAAGCCGTGTCCTATGAAACAACCAGAATACTATCCAGATTATCTAATTATCCTGATGATATTCATGTTTTATTGACTGCCCCCACTGGAGTGGCTGCATTAAATATCAATGCCACAACAATACATAATAGCTTTGCAATTGGCAATAATATTTCATTACCATACCAACCTTTAAGAGAGGAAAAAATAAACACATTAAGAGCAACCCTGAAACATTTACAAATCTTGATAATAGATGAAATCTCAATGGTTGATAACAAGCTTTTAACATATATCCATGGTAGACTGCGTCAGATCAAACAGTGTTCAGACTTTTCTTCATTTGGTAATGTCTCCGTCATAGCTGTTGGTGATTTTTATCAGTTGCCACCTGTCAAAGGGACTCCACTCTACAAGGACCCCATTGGTTCCAATTTGTGGCAAAACAGTTTCAGTCATGTAGAACTCACAGACATAGTACGACAGAAAAACAAAGACTTTGCTGTAACACTTAACCGTTTAAGGAAACACAAAAAAGACCAACCACTTCACCCACAAGACGAAGCACTTCTCAAACGATGTGAAACAGGCATGGGTGAAGACACTGAAATTCTGCATCTTTTTGCAACAAACAGTGATGTTGATAATCATAACTTCAACATGTTGCATAAACAATGTACAGACATTGTACAAATCAAAGCCCAAGATTTCCATAAAAACCCTCAGACTGGCCGTACCACTAGAATACCCTCAACACTTGATTTTGGCAAGAAAACCTATTTAGATAAATTACTAAGTATTGCTCCTAAAGCTCGTGTAATGCTCATTAAAAACATCGATGTTTCTGATGGACTTGTCAATGGTGTGTTTGGTACTGTTTGTCGCATACAATTTCTAAGTAACAATAGCTTCCCACACATCATTTATGTTAACTTTGATAACCCAAGTATAGGCCAACAACTACGACACAAGTTTCCAACTTCAGACACCGAGCTGACTAATGCTACACCAATTAGTCCCGATGAAGACAAACTTGAAAAGGGGGTTAGACGTCAATTTCCACTGCGGCTGGCTTGGTCTTGCACCATACATAAAGTCCAAGGCCTAACACTACAGAAAGCAGTAGTCTCTTTTAAAAGGATTTTTTCTGCTGGACAAGCATATGTAGCTTTAAGTCGTGTTACATCACTAGAACACCTCACTATCCAAGATTTTAAAGCTAAAGCAATCTATGCAAGAAGTGATGTGGAAGAAAACTTGAAATTAATGCCAAACTTTATCGACACACCAGTTTCAATGCCAAACTGCACTTTTAAAGTCTGTCTTCATAATGTGCAAGGTCTCAAGAATCACATACAGGATGTCAAGAGCAACCAAAAATTACTCACAGCCGATATAATTTGTCTGACAGAAACTTGGTTAAAAGAAACACATCCCTCTGAAAGCATTTCACTGCCAGGTTGGACTTTTCACCACAAAACCAGATCTGACTCATACGATGAAACTGGACTATTTTCTACTTTCAGAAGCAAAAATGGTGGTGGTGTTGGTTTCTATCACAAAAACAGCATTATGTGTAAAAGTATGGCTTTCAATTGCAACAACCTGGAAGCTTTGCTTTTTAGCACACAGACTTTAAACCATCATTATATGCTGTTGTACAAACCACCATCATATAACCTTCAGAAATTCAAAGACAATCTACAACCTGTACTGCATTATTTCAATGAATTTCCAGGAACCAAAATAGTCATGGGTGACATGAATGACGATGCACTGGTTTCTAATTCATTTGTCAGCTTCATGAAATTGCAAGGATACACTCAAATAGTAACAAGTCCAACAACCGAAAATAATACTCTAATTGATCATGTTTACATCAAAGACATTGATCCCAAAACCATACATGTAGAAGTTATTCCCACCTATTACAGTTACCATGAATGTATTCAAATATCATTCTTGACAGGAACAGACACAGACATACAGTTACAGGAACTGGGGACAGACAGACAAGGACTGCAGGACAAATAGCCTCAAGGGGAAAGACAGACAATCACAGATAGATGGACGGGTGTACATCAGAGCTGACCATAACAAATTACACATAGAGGTCCGTTTCATTCATACAAAATCAATTTAGCTTCAAAATCATCTAAACTTATTTCGACTCTTATACATATATACCATACCATACCACACCATACCTTACCATTTAATGTATATTTAGCATGTGAAATACACTTTTTATCCATAAAAAAGTGTATGACAGTATCACACTTACTTGTGGTTTTGATAATGGACATTGAAATGTTACTTTGTGTTGTGCCATCACTGTTTCAATGTATAAAAATGTATCCATTTAGATATTCACAAATTCACTTATTCTAGTACTATTTTTATTTTCCTTTGTTAAAGACTTCATTTTACAGCACTCTTCTTTTGTTCAATCTCCACTAGGAACAATCACCCACCAGATGAAGTTCCTGAAACAACACAACCGAAATCTGTGGAATCAGCAACCATCATGTGACCACGCCGCCCACCTGTCGTCCTGTTTGCTTCCCAGCCTGCCTAACTACCAGCCTCTGGATCTGCATCATATCCTGCCTCACTGTCTGCCTCGCAACCTGTTTCCTCATCCCGTCCTGGATCCTCATTCTCTGCTGCTCTTCTGTCCCCACCTGGCCCCAAAGCCCCAGCCCTGCCTCACCAACACCGATCATCTCCAGTAAGAATAGTTCTCCAAACAATTCCAGTTCTGGTTCTCTGGTTCCAGGGTTTCGTGATTCTAACACCAGTTTGCTTTCCCGTTCTAGATCTTGATCCCTCCTGTTCCAGTTTGGAGCACCGTTTTCAGTTTCACATTGTTCTTAATAAATATTATTTGTTATTCACTTGCCATCGTTTCCGTCTGTGATTTTTTCATGTCCTGGGTAAAACATTCCCAACGTGACACTTTGCCTCAGAATGCCCTTCTGCCACTTTGCTATACATTGTGTAACACATCATTTGTACATTTACATATGTAGATAACAATAAAGTGTTTTCTGTACTCTTGAATCAATATAATTTCTGGAATCCTAATTTCAATGCACAGTGTTGTAAAAATATTGTTTGCTCTACAAAGTCTCCCCCACAATTGGCAAAATTTGACATACAATAAACTGCTGTTTTTTAATTCAATTGTTTGAATAATGTACCATCATTTTTAATTTACATATCCTACATCTTTGTACTTACAAAATGAAGTGTTTCACTGAATTTTGGGCAATTTCGTGCTCATAATAAATGTCTACTTGTTTTATTTTGACCAAATGTCTACTCGTTTTATTTTGACCAGAGATAACTATGTGATTTTGACCATGGCCAGATAAAACTGTTACAAGAATGTGCATAGCAAGGGGCCACTGGCACAAATTGCAGGAAATCTTTAGATCAGATATGGATTTTATTCAGTTTTGTTTCATTCAGTTCAATTATCAATCTCCATATATCGTCTTATTGAAAAAAAAAATATATTTAAAAACTATAAAATAACAAAACTTGATTTCTCATGACCCATGATGATTTTCAAAAAACATTGGAGGATTTCCTATGAAAATAATACATTTTTAATACATTTACTAAACATTGTCAGTAATATTGAAATGGTAAATGTTTTGGATTTGTATAGCGCCTTAGTCCCTTAACAACACAATCAGTCTTTCACCCATTCACACACAGTCACACACTACTGGGAATGAGCTACAATGTAGCCACAGCTTCCCTGAAGCACACTGACAGAGGTGAGGCCTGCCGAAAACTGACACCACCGGTCCCTCCCAGCACCAGCAGCCAAGGTGTCTTGCCCAAAGACACAACAACAGCATTCTCTGGTCAGACTTGGAATCAAACCAAAAACCTTCCAATTATTTGAAATCCCGCTCCGTTTCCTGAACTTCTGCTTTCCAATACAGCACGTGACTTACCAGGCCTGCAGAAGTCTGCATTCAGCCATTCACTCACACAGTCACATGCTGGTATGTGTATAGGCTAAGCAAAAGGTTTCATGACAAATCCTGAATGCTACTTTCATTGCGCCGGTTGAAGTGAGCTGACGGGACGCCGGCGGGAGAACATGTTTTTGGGGCGGGACCGCGTGAGGACTGGCGAAGGTGAGGGCGGGGCCGGGTGGGCGACTGGCGCTGGGGGCTTGGAACCCGTTGATAACTGCTTGCAGTTCTAGTTTATTATTATTATTCTTCTCCGCTGTGTCTGTATGGGCGCAAGAGCCTGAAATTGCAAGGAAAAATCTGACATGGCAGTCTGATAGAAAATCCTGACCGCTACTCAGATTCGAAAATTTGGACCCCGGGTCACCTAGGTGGCGCTATTGCAGAGGTCAACACGTTTCAGCTACTAGCTCCCAAACCGTAGGTCCTACAGTCAAAAACTTTATATGCACATGATCCTTGATTGATTCTCCATCTTTTTTGTATTGGCCACGCCCATTTCCGCCTAACTAGATTTTTTGCTAGATCGCAAAAAATGCAAAACTTAGTTTTAATCACCTATTCGACATTTTTCGTCGAATCAACTTCAAACTTCGTACATGTGATCTATGGACTAGGCTAAGTTGTTGTGATGAAGAAAAATGCAGAAATATTGAAAATTGGGCTAATGACACCATGTCAAAATCAGTGCGCTAGCTAGCACATGTGTTAATTGATGATATCTTCACCATTTCTCAAAATAAATTGATGAGACTCTAGAACCTTACAAAGTATGAGCGGTAAGTCCTATCTTCCCCATTTTGTTTGGATTCACCAAAAGGGGGCGCTAAAGAGTCAAAAAGTTAGTTTGAGCTAAACGGCTTGATGGATTTCCACAGAACTTGGCACATATGTTAATCATTGGACCCTTAAGCTATATTTTGAAAATGATTAAAAAGTGGGCGTGGCTTATAGACTTTAAAAATTTTTGCCCTTTAACTGATGAAAAATACATATTCTATACAGAAAGTTACAAATCATATCAGTCATAGTGACATCTACAATCACAGAAAAAAGTTTGAATTTTGTCCAATAGTTGGCGCTGTTGTACCCCAAAAACGTTTTTGGCATGTTTCTCCTCAATATTTTAGTAAACAAGCAAATGGTCTCATCCAGTATGTTCATTGACTCAGTCAAATTAAGATGAGTATTTTAAAAAATGTTTTAAACTTATGCTAATTAGTAGAAATTTGCATAGTAAGTCAAACGTACTTTCGTTAACTCCTCCCGGCCGTCAAACCCAATCACATCACAACTTTGCCTGACAAGAGAGGAAGAGCGGCTGACCAAACGATCTGAAGGGATTTTGGATAATTTGCTTACTTTTTTAAATATGAATTTTTGAAATATTTTTTGGGGAATGAAAAAGTTTTTTTAGCATAACTTCAAAATATTTGGACATTTTTCAAAACTGTTCATAACAGTCAAACCTAAGGTCAATTCAAGTGTATGTCTTGATTTTCACCTTGATTAAACAATAGGGGGCGCTATAAATAGCAAAACATTATACTGCTGACCTGGTTAAATGGATCTGCACGAAACTTAGTGGTTGTCATCATTGTAGAGTCTTAAGACTACATTATAAATATGGTAATGATTGATCAATGTGGGCGTGGTTTATGATCATTTAAAATTTCAAATTTGAAAAATTTCCTAAAAATCATTATTTTCATGTAAGAAGCTACGTTTTCCAGATTATGTTAACTGGATAGCCATGAGCTTAGATATTGAAAACCGCAGCTCCACGAAGATGTTTGCGCTATAAATTTACAAAAATACATTTTTAGGCTAGCAATTGTAGCGCAAATTCTGTTTTCACAATCTTCTTGACATTTGCCATAAAGTTCACTCTTAGGTGGTTTATGAAACAAAAAAAATGTCGTCTTGATTTGAGCTCCCCCTTGTGTTTAATTATAGGACATATTTTTGTCTACAGCAACTAACGCAAATATTATTTTATTGTAGGTACAATTTTACATTTATGACCCCAACAAAAATATAAAAAGAATTCTCACATCACAGAGGCAATCTCGGAATATTTTGAGATTTTTGTACAAAAGCATTGATTTTTAATGAATTTTTTACTTTTTGCCAGTTTTTTGTATAGTTGGACAAAAAGTAACTAATTTTTGTAAGAAAGTTTTTTTTAGGTACAAAGTAAATATAACACATTTATAACATTCCACATGTGCCTATGGTGATCTGAGATTTTTCTATAAATTTTAGAAAGTAGCACTATTTTTTTATGAATATTTTAATTTTGACTGTGACCCTTACAGTTATATTTACTGATTTTTCTTCAAAAAAGCTTTGAGTCTACTGATTTAAAAACAACATCATATTATTCCACATGTTAACACTGCCATGTGAGAATATTTTGGTAATTTTATGATGAGTTATGTATTTTTCATGATTTTTTGAAACATTTGGTCAGTAAGTAACAAAATGAAACTCATTGTTTTTGTTGAAAATCAATTAAATCTAAGGACATTATCAAGTATTTATGTTGTTTGTAATATTCTGTTGATGTATAGATTATTGTTTGATAATCTCACTCATTAAATCTTCACGTTCTTTAATAAGGAAACAGTGGAATTCCATTGTAATCACGATTGAGAAGTCAGCCATGCCTCTGAAAGATGTGTATAGGCTTTGCAGGTTTAATGACGTATCCTGAGTGTTACTTTCATTGCGCCGGTTGAAGTGAGCTGACGGGACGCCGGCGGGAGAACATGTTTTTGGGGCGGGACCGCGTGAGGACCGGCGAAGTTGAGGGCGGGGCGGGTGGGCGACTGGCGCTGGGGGCTTGGAACCCGTTGATAACTGCTTGCAGTTCTAGTTTATTATTCATTATTCTTCTCCGCTAAAACTATATGGGCGCAAGAGCCTGAAATTGCCAGGGAAAATCTGACATGGCAGTCTGATAGAAAATCCTGACCGCTACTCAGATTCGAAAATTTGGACCCCGCGTCACCTAGGTGGCGCTATTGCGGAGGTCAACACGTTTCCACTACTAGCTCCCAAACCATAGGTCCTACAGTCAAAAACTTTATATGTACATGATCCTTGGATAATTCTGCACGTAGTTTGTATTGGCCACGCCCATTTCCGCCTAACTAGATTTTTTGCTAGATCGCAAAAAACGCAAAACTTACTTTTAATCACCTATTCGTCATTTTTCGTCGAATCAACTTCAAACTTCGTACATGTGATCTATGGACTAAGGTAAGTTGTTGTGGTGAAGAAAAATGCAGAAATATTGAAAATTGGGCTAATGACACCATGTCAAAATCAGTGCGCTAGCTAGCACATGTGGTAATTGATGATATCTTGACCATTACTCAAGATAAATTGATGAGACTCTAGAAACTTATGAAGTATGAGCGGTAAGCCCTACCTACCCCATTTTGTTTGGATTCACCAATAGGGGGCGCTAAAGAGTCAAAAAGTTTGTTTCAGCTAAACGGCTTGATGGATTTCCACAGAACTTGGCATATATGTTAATCATCGGACCCTTAAGCTATATTTTGAAAATGATTAAAAAGTGGGCGTGGCTTATAGGCTTTAAAAATTTACGCCCTTTTACTCATGAAAAATACATATTCTATACAGAAAATTACAATTCATATCAGTCATAGTGACATCTACAATCACAGAAATTTTTTTGAATTTTGTCCAATAGGTGGCGCTGTGGTACCCCAAAAATATTTTTGGCATGGTTCTCCCCATTTCTTTCGTAAAAAAACAAATGATCTCATCCAGTGTGTTCATTGAGTCAGTCAAATTTAGATGAGTATTTTAAAAAATGTTTTAAACTTATGCAAATTAGTAGAAATTTGCATAGTAAGTCCAACGTACTTTCGTTAACTCCTCCCGGCCGTCAAACTCAATCACATCACAACTTTCCCTGACAAGAGAGGAGGAGCGGCTGACCAAAAGATGTGAAGGGATTTTGGATAATTTGCTTATTTTTTTTAATATGATTTTTTAAAATAATTTTTTGGGAATGAAAAAGTTTTTTTAGCGTAACTTCAAAAGACTTTGACATTTTTCAAAGCTGTTCATAACAATCATACCTAAGGTCAATTCAAGTGTATGTCCTGGTTTTCACCTTGATTAAACAATAGGGGGCGCTATAACTGGGAAGAAATTATATTGCTGAACCAGCTAAATGGATCTGCACGAAACTTAGTGGTTGTCATCACTATAGAGTCTTAAGACTACATTATCAATATGGTAATGATTGATCAAAGTGGGCGTGGTTTATGATCATTTAAAATTTCAAATTTGAAAAATTTCCTAAAAATCACAATTTGCATGTAAGAGGCTAAGATTTCCAGATTGTGTTAACTGGATAGGCTAGAGCTTATGTCACGAAAGCCGCAGCTCCATGAAGAGGTTTGCGCTTTATATTTACGAAAATACATTTTTAGGCTAGCAATTGTAGCGCAAATTCTGTTCTCACAATCTTCTTGTAATTTGCCACAAAGTTCACTCTTAGGTGGTTTATGAAAGAAAAAAAATGTCGTATTGATTTGAGCTCCCCCTTGTGTTTAATTGTAGGACATATTTTTGTCTACAGCCACTAATGCAAATATTATTTTATTGTAAGTACAGTTTTACATTTATGACCCCAACAAAAATATAAGAAGAATTCTCACATCACAGAGGCAACCTGGGAATATTTTGAGATTTCTGTACAAAAGCATAGATTTTTAATGAATTTTTAACTTTTTACCAGTTTTTCTGTATAGTTGGACAACAACGTAATTAATTTTTGTTAGAAAGTTTTTTTTAGGTATACAGTAAATATAAGCCATTTACAACATTCCACATGTACCTATGGTGATCTGAGATTTTTCTCCTATTTTTAGAAAGTAGCACTATTTTTTTATGAATATTTGAATTTTTGTTGTGACCTTTATAGTTATATTTCCCAATTTTTCTTCAAAAAAGCTTTGAGTCTACTTATTTAAAAACAACATCATATTATTCCGCATGTTAACACTGCCATGTGAGAATATTTTGGTAATTTTAGGATGATTTATGTATTTTTCATGATTTTTTAAAACATTTGGTCAGTAAGTCACAAAATAAAACTCGTAGTTTTTGTTGAAAATCTTTTAAATCTAAAGACATTATCAAGTATTTATGTTATTTGTAATATTCTGTTGATGTATATATCATTGTTTGATAATCTCACTCATTAAATCTTCACGTTCTTTAATAAGGAAACAGTGGAATTCCATTGTAATCACGGTTGAGAAGTCAGCCATGCCTCTGAAAGATATGTGTATAGGCCCATCAGGTTTAATGACGTATCCTGAGTGTTACTTTCATTGCGCCGGTTGAAGTGAGCTGACGGGACGCCGGCGGGAGAACGTGTTTTTGGGGCGGGACCGCGTGAGGACTGGCGAAGTTGAGGGCGGGGCGGGTGGGCGACTGGCGCTGGGGGCTTGGAACCCGTTGATAACTGCTTGCAGTTCTAGTTAGGGTTCCAAGCCCAAAGGGCAGGGAACCCTATTGTTTTTCTACGGATTTTTCATTATTTATTATTTATTATTTATTATTATTATTCTTCTCCGCTGTGTCTGTATGGGCGCAAGAGCCTGAAATTGCAAGGAAAAATCTGACATGGCAGTCTGATAGAAAATCCTGACCGCTACTCAGATTCGAAAATTTGGACCCCGGGTCACCTAGGTGGCGCTATTGCAGAGGTCAACACGTTTCAGCTACTAGCTCCCAAACCGTAGGTCCTACAGTCAAAAACTTTATATGCACATGATCCTTGATTGATTCTCCATCTTTTTTGTATTGGCCACGCCCATTTCCGCCTAACTAGATTTTTTGCTAGATCGCAAAAAACTCAAAACTTACTTTTAATCACCTATTCGTCATTTTTCGTCGAATCAACTTCAAACTTCGTACATATGATCTATGGACTAAGATAAGTTGTGGTGATGAAGAAAAATGCAGAAATATTGAAAATTGGGCTAATGACACCATGTCAAAATCAGTGTGCTAGCTAGCACATGTGGTAATTGATGATATCTTCACCATTTCTCAAGATAAATTGATGAGACTCTACACCCTTATGAAGTATGAGCGGTAAGCCCTATCTACCCGATTTTGTGTGGATTCACCAATAGGGGGCGCTAAAGAGTCAAAAAGTTTGTTTCAGCTAAACGGCTTGATGGATTTCCACAGAACTTGGCACATATGTTAATCATCGGACCCTTAAGCTATATTTTGAAAATGATTAAAAAGTGGGCGTGGCTTATAGGCTATAAATAGGCTTTAAACGTTTTCGCCCATTTACTCCTGAAAAATACATATTCTATACAGAAAATTACAATTCATATCAGTCATAATGACATCTACAATCACAGAAAATTTTTTGAATTTTGTCCAATAGGTGGCGCTGTGGTACCCCAAAAATATTTTTGGCATGTTTCTCCCCATTTCTTTCGTAAAAAAACAAATGATCTCATCCAGTATGTTCATTGAGTCAGTCAAATTTAGATGAGTATTTTAAAAAATGTTTTAAACTTATGCAAATTAGTAGAAATTTGCATAGTAAGTCCAACGTACTTTCGTTAACTCCTCCCGGCCGTCAAACTCAATCACATCACATCTTTCCCTGACAAGAGAGGAGGAGCGGCTGACCAAAAGATGTGAAGGGATTTTGGATAATTTGCTTATTTTTTTTAATATGATTTTTTTTTTTAAATTTTGGAGAATGAAAAAGTTTTTTTAGAGTAACTTCAAAAGATTTTGACATTTTTCAAAGCTGTTCATAACAGTCATACCTAAGGTCAATTCAAGTGTATGTCCTGGTTTTCAACTTGATTAAACAATAGGGGGCGCTATAACTGGGAAGAAATTATACTGCTGAACTGGCTAAATGGATCTGCACGAAACTTAGTGGTTGTCATCACTATAGAGTCTTAAGATTACATTATCAATATGGTAATGATTTATCAAAGTGGGCGTGGCTTATGATCATTTAAAATTTCAAATTTGAAAAATTTCCTAAAAATCATTATTTGCATGTAAGAGGCTAAGATTTCCAGATTGTGTTAGCTGGATAGGCTAGAGCTTATGTCACGAAAGCCGCAGCTCCATGTTGAGGTTTACGCTTTATATTTATGAAAATACATTTTTAGGCTAGCAATTGTAGCGCAAATTCTGTTCTCACAACCTTCTTGTAATTTGCTAGAAAGTTCACTCTTAGGTGGTTTATGAAACAAAAAAAATGTCGTCTTGATATGAGCTCCCCCTTGTGTTTAATTTTAGGACATATTTTTGTCTACAGACACTAATGCAAATATTATTTTATTGTAAGTACAGTTTTACATTTATGACCCCAACAAAAATATAAAAAGAATTCCCACGTCACAGAGGCAACCTGGGAATATTTTGAGATTTCTGTACAAAAGCATAGATTTTTAATTAATTTTTAACTTTTTACCAGTTTTTCTGTATAGTTGGACAACAACGTAATTAATTTTTGTTAGAAAACTTTTTAGGAATACAGTAAATATAAGCCATTAACAACATTCCACACGTACCTATGGTGATCTGAGATTTTTCTCCTAATTATAGAAAGTAGCACTATTTTTTTATGAATATTTAAATTTTTGTTGTGACCTTTATAGTTATATTTCCTAATTTTTCTTCAAAAAAGCTTTGAGTCAACTGATTTAAAAACAACATCATATTATTCCGCATGTTAACACTGCCATGTGAGAATATTTTGGTAATTTTATGATGATTTATGTATTTTTCATGATTTTTTAAAACAATTGATCAGTAAGTCACAAAATGAAACTCATTGTTTTTGTTGAAAATCTATTAAATCTAAAGACATTATCAAGTCTTTATGTTATTTGTAATATTCTGTTGATGTATAGATGATTGTTTGATAATCTCACTCATTAAATCTTCACGTTCTTTAATAAGGAAACAGTGGAATTCCATTGTAATCACGATTGAGAAGTCAGCCATGCCTCTGAAAGATATGTGTATAGGCTTTGCAGGTTTAATGACGTATCCTGAGTGTTACTTTCATTGCGCCGGTTGAAGTGAGCTGACGGGACGCCGGCGGGAGAACGTGTTTTTGGGGCGGGACCGCGTGAGGACTGGCGAAGTTGAGGGCGGGGCGGGTGGGCGACTGGCGCTGGGGGCTTGGAACCCGTTGATAACTGCTTGCAGTTCTAGTTTATTATTATTATTCTTCTCCGCTGTGTCTGTATGGGCGCAAGAGCCTGAAATTGCAAGGAAAAATCTGACATGGCAGTCTGATAGAAAATCCTGACCGCTACTCAGATTCGAAAATTTGGACCCCGGGTCACCTAGGTGGCGCTATTGCAGAGGTCAACACGTTTCAGCTACTAGCTCCCAAACCGTAGGTCCTACAGTCAAAAACTTTATATGCACATGATCCTTGATTGATTCTCCATCTTTTTTGTATTGGCCACGCCCATTTCCGCCTAACTAGATTTTTTGCTAGATCGCAAAAAATGCAAAACTTAGTTTTAATCACCTATTCGACATTTTTCGTCGAATCAACTTCAAACTTCGTACATGTGATCTATGGACTAGGCTAAGTTGTTGTGATGAAGAAAAATGCAGAAATATTGAAAATTGGGCTAATGACACCATGTCAAAATCAGTGCGCTAGCTAGCACATGTGTTAATTGATGATATCTTCACCATTTCTCAAAATAAATTGATGAGACTCTAGAACCTTACAAAGTATGAGCGGTAAGTCCTATCTACCCCATTTTGTTTGGATTCACCAATAGGGGGCGCTAAAGAGTCAAAAAGTTTGTTTCAGCTAAACGGCTTGATGGATTTCCACAGAACTTGGCACATATGTTAATCGTCGGACCCTTAAGCTATATTTTGAAAATGATTAAAAAGTGGGCGTGGCTTATAGGCTTTAAAAATTTTCGCCCTTTTACTCATGAAAAATACATATTCTATACAGAAAATTACAATTCATATCAGTCATCGTGACATCTACAATCACAGAAAATTTTTTGAATTTTGTCCAATAGGTGGCGCTCTGGTACCCCAAAAATATTTTTGGCATGTTTCTCCCCATTTCTTTTGTAAAAAAACAAATGATCTATTCCAATGTGTTCTTTGAGTCAGTCAAATTTAGATGAGTAATTTAAAAAATGTTTTAAACTTATGCAAATTAGTAGAAATTTGCATAGTAAGTCCAACGTACTTTCGTTAACTCCTCCCGGCCGTCAAACTCAATCACATCAAAACTTTCCCTGACAAGAGAGGAGGAGCGGCTGACCAAAAGATGTGAAGGGATTTTCGATAATTTGCTTATTTTTTTAAATATGATTTTTTTAAATAATTTTTTGGGAATGAAAAAGTTTTTTTAGCGTAACTTCAAGAGATTTTGACATTTTTCAAAGCTGTTCATAACAGTCATACCTAAGGTCAATTCAAGTGTATGTCCTGGTTTTCAACTTGATTAAACAATAGGGGGCGCTATAACTGGGAAGAAATTATACTGCTGAACCGGCTAAATGGATCGGCACGAAACTTAGTGGCTGTCATCACTATAAAGTCTTAAGACTACATTATCAATATGGTAATGATTGATCAAAGTGGGCGTGGTTTATGATCATTTAAAATTTCAAATTTGAAAAATTTCCTAAAAATCACTATTTGCATGTAAGAGGCTAAGATTTCCAGATTGTGTTAAATGAATAGGCTAGAGCTTATGTCACGAAAGCCGCAGCTCCACAAAGAGGTTTGCGCTTTATATTTACGAAAATACGTTTTTAGGCTAGCAATTGTAGCGCAAATTCTGTTCTCACAATCTTCTTGTAATTTGCCACAAAGTTCACTCTTAGGTGGGTTATGAAACAAAAAAAATGTCGTCTTGATTTGAGCTCCCCCTAGTGTTTAATTATAGGACATATTTTTGTCTACAGCCACTAATGCAAGTATTATTTTATTGTAAGTACAGTTTTACATTTATGACCCCAACAAAAATATAAGAAGAATTCTCACATCACAGAGGCAACCTGGGAATATTTTGAGATTTCTGTACAAAAGCGTATATTTTTAATGAATTTTTAACTTTTTACCAGTTTTTCTGTATATTTGGACAACAACGTAATTAATTTTTGTTAGAAAGCTTTTTAGGTATACAGTAAATATAAGCCATTTATAACATCCCACATGTACCTATGGTGATCTGAGATTTTTCTCCTAATTTTAGAAAGTAGCACTATTTTTTTATGAATATTTTTATTTTTGTTGTGACCTTTATAGTTATATTTCCCAATTTTTCTTCAAAAAAGCTTTGAGTCTACTGATTTAAAAACAACATCATATTATTCCGCATGTTAACACTGCCATGTGAGAATATTTTGGTAATTTTAGGATGATTTATGTATTTTTCATGATTTTTTAAAACATTTGTTCAGTAAGTCACAAAATGAAACTCATAGTTTTTGTTGAAAATCTTTTAAATCTAAAGACATTATCAAGTGTTTATGTTATTGGTAATATTCTGTTGATGTATAGATCATTGTTTGATAACCTCACTCATTAAATCTTCACGTTCTTTAATAAGGAAACAGTGGAATTCCATTGTAATCACGATTGAGGAGTCAGCCATGCCTCTGAAAGATATGTGTATAGGCTTTGCAGGTTTAATGACGTATCCTGAGTGTTACTTTCATTGCGCCGGTTGAAGTGAGCTGACGAACGCCGGCGGGAGAACGTGTTTTTGGGGCGGGACCGCGTGAGGACTGGCGAAGTGGAGGGCGGGGCCGGGTAGGCGACTGGCGCTGGGGGCTTGGAACCCGTTGATAACTGCTTGCAGTTCTAGTTAGGGTTCCAAGCCCAAAGGGCAGGGAACCCTATTGTTTTTCTACGGATTTTTCATTATTTATTATTATTTATTATTCTTCTCCGCTAAAAGTATATGGGCGCAAGAGCCTGAAATTGCCAGGGAAAATCTGACATGGCAGTCTGATAGAAAATCCTGACCGCTACTCAGATTCGAAAATTTGGTCCCCGCGTCACCTAGGTGGCGCTATTGCGGAGGTCAACACGTTTCAGCTACTAGCTCCCAAACCGTAGGTCCTACAGTCAAAAACTTTATATGTACATGATCCTTGGATGATTCCCCATCTTTTTTGTATTGGCCACGCCCATTTCCGCCTAACTAGATTTTTTGCTAGATCGCAAAAAATGCAAAACTTAGTTTTAATCACCTATTCGTCATTTTTCGTCGAATCAACTTCAAACTTCGTACATATGATCTATGGACTAAGATAAGTTGTTGTGATGCAGAAAAACGCAGAAATATTGAAAATTGGGCTAATGACACCATGTCAAAATCAGTGCGCTAGCTAGCACATGTGCTAATTGATGATATCTTCACCATATCTCAAGATAAAGTGATGAGACTCTAGACCCTTATGAAGTATGAGCGGTAAGCCCTACCTTCCCCATTTTGTTTGGATTCACCAAAAGGGGGCGCTAAAGAGTCAAAAAGTTAGTTTGAGCTAAACGGCTTGATGGATTTCCACAGAACTTGGCACATATGTTAATCATTGGACCCTTAAGCTATATTTTGAAAGTGATTAAAAAGTGGGCGTGGCTTATAGGCTTTAAAAATTTTTGCCCTTTAACTGATGAAAAATACATATTCTATACAGAAAGTTACAAATCATATCAGTCATAGTGACATCTACAATCACAGAAAAAAGTTTGAATTTTGTCCAATAGTTGGCGCTGTTGTACCCCAAAAATGTTTTTGGCATGTTTCTCCTCAATATTTTAGTAAACAAGCAAATGGTCTCATCCAGTATGTTCATTGACTCAGTCAAATTAAGATGAGTATTTTAAAAAATGTTTTAAACTTATGCTAATTAGTAGAAATTTGCATAGTAAGTCAAACGTACTTTCGTTAACTCCTCCCGGCCGTCAAACCCAATCACATCACAACTTTGCCTGACAAGAGAGGAGGAGCGGTTGACCAAACGATCTGAAGGGATTTTAGATAATTTGCTTACTTTTTTAAATATGAATTTTTAAAATATTTTTTTGGGAATGAAAAAGTTTTTTTAGCATAACTTCAAAATATTTGGACATTTTTCAAAGCTGTTCATAACATACAAACCTAAGGTCAATTCAAGTGTATGTCTTGATTTTCACCTTGATTAAACAATAGGGGGCGCTATAAATAGCAATACATTATACTGCTGACCTGGTTAAATGGATCTGCAGGAAACTTAGTGGTTGTCATCATTGTAGAGTCTTAAGACTACATTATCAATATGGTAATGATTGATCAATGTGGGCGTGGTTTATGATCATTTAAAATTTCAAATTTGAAAAATTTCCTAAAAATCATTATTTTCATGTAAGAAGCTACGTTTTCCAGATTATGTTAACTGGATAGCCATGAGCTTAGATAATGAAAACCGCAGCTCCACGAAGATGTTTGCGCTTTAAATTTACAAAAATACATTTTTAGGCTAGCAATTGTAGCGCAAATTCTGTTTTCACAATCTTCTTGACATTTGCCACAAAGTTCACTCTTAGGTGGTTTATGAAACAAAAAAAATGTCGTCTTGATTTGAGCTCCCCCTTGTGTTTAATTATAGGACATATTTTTGTCTACAGCAACTAACGCAAATATTATTTTATTGTAGGTACAATTTTACATTTATGACCCCAACAAAAATATAAAAAGAATTCTCACATCACAGAGGCAATCTCGGAATATTTTGAGATTTTTGTACGAAAGCATTGATTTTTAATGAATTTTTTACTTTTTGCCAGTTTTTTGTATAGTTGGACAAAAAGTAACTAATTTTTGTAAGAACGTTTTTTTTAGGTACAAAGTAAATATAACACATTTATAACATTCCACATGTGCCTATGGTGATCTGAGATTTTTCTATAAATTTTAGAAAGTAGCACTATTTTTTTATGAATATTTTAATTTTGACTGTGACCCTTACAGTTATATTTACTGATTTTTCTTCAAAAAAGCTTTGAGTCTACTGATTTAAAAACAACATCATATTATTCCACATGTCAACACTGCCATGTGAGAATATTTTGGTAATTTTATGATGAGTTATGTATTTTTCATGATTTTTTGAAACATTTGGTCAGTAAGTCACAAAATGAAACTCATTGTTTTTGTTGAAAATCAATTAAATCTAAAGACATTATCAAGTATTTATGTTGTTTGTAATATTCTGTTGATGTATAGATTATTGTTTGATAATCTCACTCATTAAATCTTCACGTTCTTTAATAAGGAAACAGTGGAATTCCATTGTAATCACGATTGAGAAGTCAGCCATGCCTCTGAAAGATGTGTATAGGCTTTGCAGTTTTAATGACGTATCCTGAGTGTTACTTTCATTGCGCCGGTTGAGGTGAGCTGACGGGACGCCGGCGGGAGAACGTGTTTTTGGGGCGGGACCGCGTGAGGACTGGCGAAGTTGAGGGCGGGGCGGGTGGGCGACTGGCGCTGGGGGCTTGGAACCCGTTGATAACTGCTTGCAGTTCTAGTTTATTATTATTCTTCTCCGCTTGAAATGTATGGGGGCAGGAGCCTGAAATTGCCAGGAAAAATCTGACATGGCAGTCTGATAGAAAAACCTCACCGCTACTCAGATTCAAAAATTTGGACCCCGCGTTACCTAGGTGGCGCTATTGCGGAGGTCAACACGTTCCATGTACTAGCTCCCAAACCATAGGTCCTACAGTCAAAAACTTTATATGTACTTAATCCTTGGATGATTCTGCATCTTTTTTGTATTGGCCACGCCCATTTCCGCCTAACTAGATTTTTTGCTAGATTGCAAAAAACATGAAAGTTAGTTTTAATCACCTATTCGTCATTTTTCGTCGAATCAACTTCAAACTTCGTACATATGATCTCTGGACTAAGATAAGTTTTTGTGATGAAGAAAAACGCAGAAATATTGAAAATTGGGCTAATGACACCATGTCAAAATCAGTGCGCTAACTAGCACATGTGATAATTGATGATATCTTCACCATTTTTCAAGATAAGGTGATGAGACTCTAGACCCTTATGAAGTATGAGCGGTAAGCCCTATCTACCCCATTTTGTTTGGATTCACCAATAGGGGGCGCTAAAGAGTCAAACAGTTTGTTTCAGCTAAACGGCTTGATGGATTTCCACAGAACTTGGTACATATGTTAATCATTGGACCCTTAAGCTACATTTTGAAAATGAATAAAAAGTGGGCGTGGCTTATAGGCTTTAAAAATTTTCGCCCTTTTACTCATGAAAAATACATATTCTATACAGAAAATTACAATTCATATCAGTCATAGTGACATCTACAATCACAGAAATTTTTTTGAATTTTGTCCAATAGGTGGCGCTGTGGTACCCCAAAAATCTTTTTGGCATGTTTCTCACCATTTCTTTCGTAAAAAAAACAAATGGTCTCATCCAGTATGTTCATTGAGTCAGTCAAATTTAGATGAGTATTTTAAAAAATGTTTTAAACTTATGCAAATTAGTAGAAATTTGCATAGTATGTCCAACATACTTTCGTTAACTCCTCCCGGCCGTCAAACTCAATCACATCACAACTTTCCCTGACAAGAGAGGAGGAGCGGCTGACCAAAAGATGTGAAGGGATTTTGAATAATTTGCTTATTTTTTTTAATATGATTTTTTTAAATAATTTTTGGGGAATGAAAAAGTTTTTTTAGTGTAACTTCAAAAGATTTTGACATTTTTCAAAGCTGTTCACAACAGTCATACCTAAGATCAATTCAAGTGTATGTCCTGGTTTTCAACTTGATTAAACAATAGGGGGCGCTTTAACTGGGAAGAAATTATACTGCTGAACCGGCAAAATGGATCTGCACGAAACTTGGTGGTTGTCATCACTATAGAGTCTTAAGACTACATTATCAATATGGTAATGATTGATCAAAGTGGGCGTGGTTTATGATCATTTAAAATTTCAAATTTGAAAAATTTCCTAAAAATCATTATTTGCATGTAGGAGGCTAAGATTTACAGATTGTGTTAACCGGATAGGTTAGAGCTTATGTCACGAAAGCCGCAGCTCCACGAAGAGGTTTGCGCTTTATATTAATGAAAATACATTTTTAGGCTAGCAATTGTAGCGCAAATTCTGTTCTCCCAATCTTCTTGTAATTTGCCACAAAGTTCACTCTTAGGGAGTTTATGAAACAAAAAAAATGTCGTCTTGATTTGAGCTCCCCCTTGTGTTTAATTATTGGACATATTTTTGTCTACAGCCACTAATGCAAATATTATTTTATTGTAAGTACAGTTTTACATTTATGACCCCAACAAAAATATAAGAAGAATTCGCACATCACAGAGGCAACCTGGGAATATTTTGAGATTTCTGTACAAAAGCATAGATTTTTAATGAATTTTTAACTTTTTACCAGTTTTTCTGTACAGTTGGACAACAACGTAATTAATTTTTGTTAGAAAGCTTTTAGGTATACAGTAAATATAAGCCATTTACAACATTCCACATGTACCTATGGTGATCTGAGATTTTTCTCCTAATTTTAGAAAGTAGCACTATTTTTTTATGAATATTTTAATTTTTGTTGTGACCTTTATAGTTATATTTCCCAATTTTTCTTCAAAAAAGCTTTGAGTCTACTGATTTCAAAACAACATCATATTATTCCGCATGTTAACACTGCCATGTGAGAATATTTTGGTAATTTTATGATGATTTATGTATTTTTCATGATTTTTTAAAACATTTGGTCAGTAAGTTACAAAATGAAACTCATAGTCTTTGTTGAAAATATTTTAAATCTAAAGACATTATCAAGGATTTATGTTATTTGTAATATTCTGTTCATGTATAGATTATTGTTTGATAATCTCACTCGTTAAATCTTCACGTTCTTTAATAAGGAAACAGTGGAATTCCATTGTAACCACGATTGAGAAGTCAGCCATGCCTCTGAAAGATATGTGTATAGGCTTTGCAGGTTTAACGAGGTATCTTGAGTGTTACTTTCATTGCGCCGGTTGAAGTGAGCTGACGGGACGCCGGCGGGAGAACGTGTTTTTGGGGCGGGACCGCGTGAGGACCGGCGAAGGTGAGGGCGGGGCCGGGTGGGCGACTGGCGCTGGGGGCTTGGAACCCGTTGATAACTGCTTGCAGTTCTAGTTATTAGGGTTCCAAGCCCAAAGGGCAGGGAACCCTATTGTTTTTCTACGGATTTTTCATTATTTATTATTCATTATTCTTCTCCGCTAAAACTATATGGGCGCAAGAGCCTGAAATTGCCAGGGAAAATCTGACATGGCAGTCTGATAGAAAATCCTGACCGCTACTCAGATTCGAAAATTTGGACCCCGCGTCACCTAGGTGGCGCTATTGCGGAGGTCAACACGTTTCAGCTACTAGCTCCCAAACCATAGGTCCTACAGTCAAAAACTTTATATGTACATGATCCTTGGATAATTCTGCACGTAGTTTGTATTGGCCACGCCCATTTCCGCCTAACTAGATTTTTTGCTAGATCGCAAAAAACGCAAAACTTACTTTTAATCACCTATTCGTCATTTTTCGTCGAATCAACTTCAAACTTCGTACATGTGATCTATGGACTAAGGTAAGTTGTTGTGGTGAAGAAAAATGCAGAAATATTGAAAATTGGGCTAATGACACCATGTCAAAATCAGTGCGCTAGCTAGCACATGTGGTAATTGATGATATCTTGACCATTTCTCAAGATAAATTGATGAGACTCAAGACCCTTATGAAGTATGAGCGGTAAGCCCTACCTACCCCATTTTGTTTGGATTCACCAATAGGGGGCGCTAAAGAGTCAAAAAGTTTGTTTCAGCTAAACGGCTTGATGGATTTCCACAGAACTTGGCATATATGTTAATCATCGGACCCTTAAGCTATATTTTGAAAATGATTAAAAAGTGGGCGTGGCTTATAGGCTTTAAAAATTTACGCCCTTTTACTCATGAAAAATACATATTCTATACAGAAAATTACAATTCATATCAGTCATAGTGACATCTACAATCACAGAAATTTTTTTGAATTTTGTCCAATAGGTGGCGCTGTGGTACCCCAAAAATATTTTTGGCATGGTTCTCCCCATTTCTTTCGTAAAAAAACAAATGATCTCATGCAGTGTGTTCATTGAGTAAGTCAAATTTAGATGAGTATTTTAAAAAATGTTTTAAACTCATGCAAATTAGTAGAAATTTGCATAGTAAGTCCAACGTACTTTCGTTAACTCCTCCCGGCCGTCAAACTCAATCACATCACAACTTTCCCTGACAAGAGAGGACGAGCGGCTGACCAAAAGATGTGAAGGGATTTTGGATAATTTGCTTATTTTTTTTAATATGATTTTTTTAAATAATTTTTTGGGAATGAAAAAGTTTTTTTAGCGTAACTTCAAAAGACTTTGACATTTTTCAAAGCTGTTCATAACAATCATACCTAAGGTCAATTCAAGTGTATGTCCTGATTTTCACCTTGATTAAACAATAGGGGGCGCTATAACTGGGAAGAAATTATATTGCTGAACCAGCTAAATGGATTTGCACGAAACTTAGTGGTTGTCATCACTATAGAGTCTTAAGACTACATTATCAATATGGTAATGATTGATCAAAGTGGGCGTGGTTTATGATCATTTAAAATTTCAAATTTGAAAAATTTCCTAAAAATCACAATTTGCATGTAAGAGGCTAAGATTTCCAGATTGTGTTAACTGGATTGGCTAGAGCTTATGTCACGAAAGCCGCAGCTCCATGAAGAGGTTTGCGTTTTATATTTACGAAAATACATTTTTAGGCTAGCAATTGTAGCGCAAATTCTGTTCTCACAATCTTCTTGTAATTTGCCACAAAGTTCACTCTTAGGTGGTTTATGAAAGAAAAAAAATGTCGTATTGATTTGAGCTCCCCCTTGTGTTTAATTGTAGGACATATTTTTGTCTACAGCCACTAATGCAAATATTATTTTATTGTAAGTACAGTTTTACATTTATGACCCCAACAAAAATATAAGAAGAATTCTCACATCACAGAGGCAACCTGGGAATATTTTGAGATTTCTGTACAAAAGCATAGATTTTTAATGAATTTTTAACTTTTTACCAGTTTTTCTGTATAGTTGGACAACAACGTAATTAATTTTTGTTAGAAAGTTTTTTTAGGTATACAGTAAATATAAGCCATTTACAACATTCCACATGTACCTATGGTGATCTGAGATTTTTCTCCTAATTTTAGAAAGTAGCACTATTTTTTTATGAATATTTTAATTTTTGTTGTGACCTTTATAGTTATATTTCCCAATTTTTCTTCAAAAAAGCTTTGAGTCTACTGATTTAAAAACAACATCATATTATTCCGCATGTTAACACTGCCATGTGAGAATATTTTGGTAATTTTAGGATGATTTATGTATTTTTCATGATTTTTTAAAACATTTGGTCAGTAAGTCACAAAATAAAACTCGTAGTTTTTGTTGAAAATCTTTTAAATCTAAAGACATTATCAAGTATTTATGTTATTTGTAATATTCTGTTGATGTATATATCATTGTTTGATAATCTCACTCATTAAATCTTCACGTTCTTTAATAAGGAAACAGTGGAATTCCATTGTAATCACGGTTGAGAAGTCAGCCATGCCTCTGAAAGATATGTGTATAGGCCCATCAGGTTTAATGACGTATCCTGAGTGTTACTTTCATTGCGCCGGTTGAAGTGAGCTGACGGGACGCCGGCGGGAGAACGTGTTTTTGGGGCGGGACCGCGTGAGGACTGGCGAAGTTGAGGGCAGGGCGGGTGGGCGACTGGCGCTGGGGGCTTGGAACCCGTTGATAACTGCTTGCAGTTCTAGTTTATTATTATTATTCTTCTCCGCTGTGTCTGTATGGGCGCAAGAGCCTGAAATTGCAAGGAAAAATCTGACATGGCAGTCTGATAGAAAATCCTGACCGCTACTCAGATTCGAAAATTTGGACCCCGGGTCACCTAGGTGGCGCTATTGCAGAGGTCAACACGTTTCAGCTACTAGCTCCCAAACCGTAGGTCCTACAGTCAAAAACTTTATATGCACATGATCCTTGATTGATTCTCCATCTTTTTTGTATTGGCCACGCCCATTTCCGCCTAACTAGATTTTTTGCTAGATCGCAAAAAATGCAAAACTTAGTTTTAATCACCTATTCGACATTTTTCGTCGAATCAACTTCAAACTTCGTACATGTGATCTATGGACTAGGCTAAGTTGTTGTGATGAAGAAAAATGCAGAAATATTGAAAATTGGGCTAATGACACCATGTCAAAATCAGTGCGCTAGCTAGCACATGTGTTAATTGATGATATCTTCACCATTTCTCAAAATAAATTGATGAGACTCTAGAACCTTACAAAGTATGAGCGGTAAGTCCTATCTACCCCATTTTGTTTGGATTCACCAATAGGGGGCGCTAAAGAGTCAAAAAGTTTGTTTCAGCTAAACGGCTTGATGGATTTCCACAGAACTTGGCACATATGTTAATCGTCGGACCCTTAAGCTATATTTTGAAAATGATTAAAAAGTGGGCGTGGCTTATAGGCTTTAAAAATTTTCGCCCTTTTACTCATGAAAAATACATATTCTATACAGAAAATTACAATTCATATCAGTCATCGTGACATCTACAATCACAGAAAATTTTTTGAATTTTGTCCAATAGGTGGCGCTCTGGTACCCCAAAAATATTTTTGGCATGTTTCTCCCCATTTCTTTTGTAAAAAAACAAATGATCTATTCCAATGTGTTCTTTGAGTCAGTCAAATTTAGATGAGTAATTTAAAAAATGTTTTAAACTTATGCAAATTAGTAGAAATTTGCATAGTAAGTCCAACGTACTTTCGTTAACTCCTCCCGGCCGTCAAACTCAATCACATCAAAACTTTCCCTGACAAGAGAGGAGGAGCGGCTGACCAAAAGATGTGAAGGGATTTTCGATAATTTGCTTATTTTTTTAAATATGATTTTTTTAAATAATTTTTTGGGAATGAAAAAGTTTTTTTAGCGTAACTTCAAGAGATTTTGACATTTTTCAAAGCTGTTCATAACAGTCATACCTAAGGTCAATTCAAGTGTATGTCCTGGTTTTCAACTTGATTAAACAATAGGGGGCGCTATAACTGGGAAGAAATTATACTGCTGAACCGGCTAAATGGATCGGCACGAAACTTAGTGGCTGTCATCACTATAAAGTCTTAAGACTACATTATCAATATGGTAATGATTGATCAAAGTGGGCGTGGTTTATGATCATTTAAAATTTCAAATTTGAAAAATTTCCTAAAAATCACTATTTGCATGTAAGAGGCTAAGATTTCCAGATTGTGTTAAATGAATAGGCTAGAGCTTATGTCACGAAAGCCGCAGCTCCACAAAGAGGTTTGCGCTTTATATTTACGAAAATACGTTTTTAGGCTAGCAATTGTAGCGCAAATTCTGTTCTCACAATCTTCTTGTAATTTGCCACAAAGTTCACTCTTAGGTGGGTTATGAAACAAAAAGAAATGTCGTCTTGATTTGAGCTCCCCCTAGTGTTTAATTATAGGACATATTTTTGTCTACAGCCACTAATGCAAGTATTATTTTATTGTAAGTACAGTTTTACATTTATGACCCCAACAAAAATATAAGAAGAATTCTCACATCACAGAGGCAACCTGGGAATATTTTGAGATTTCTGTACAAAAGTGTATATTTTTAATGAATTTTTAACTTTTTACCAGTTTTTCTGTATATTTGGACAACAACGTAATTAATTTTTGTTAGAAAGCTTTTTAGGTATACAGTAAATATAAGCCATTTATAACATCCCACATGTACCTATGGTGATCTGAGATTTTTCTCCTAATTTTAGAAAGTAGCACTATTTTTTTATGAATATTTTTATTTTTGTTGTGACCTTTATAGTTATATTTCCCAATTTTTCTTCAAAAAAGCTTTGAGTCTACTGATTTAAAAACAACATCATATTATTCCGCATGTTAACACTGCCATGTGAGAATATTTTGGTAATTTTAGGATGATTTATGTATTTTTCATGATTTTTTAAAACATTTGTTCAGTAAGTCACAAAATGAAACTCATAGTTTTTGTTGAAAATCTTTTAAATCTAAAGACATTATCAAGTGTTTATGTTATTGGTAATATTCTGTTGATGTATAGATCATTGTTTGATAACCTCACTCATTAAATCTTCACGTTCTTTAATAAGGAAACAGTGGAATTCCATTGTAATCACGATTGAGGAGTCAGCCATGCCTCTGAAAGATATGTGTATAGGCTTTGCAGGTTTAATGACGTATCCTGAGTGTTACTTTCATTGCGCCGGTTGAAGTGAGCTGACGAACGCCGGCGGGAGAACGTGTTTTTGGGGCGGGACCGCGTGAGGACTGGCGAAGTGGAGGGCGGGGCCGGGTAGGCGACTGGCGCTGGGGGCTTGGAACCCGTTGATAACTGCTTGCAGTTCTAGTTTATTATTAGGGTTCCAAGCCCAAAGGGCAGGGAACCCTATTGTTTTTCTACGGATTTTTCATTATTTATTATTTATTATTTATTATTATTATTCTTCTCCGCTGTGTCTGTATGGGCGCAAGAGCCTGAAATTGCAAGGAAAAATCTGACATGGCAGTCTGATAGAAAATCCTGACCGCTACTCAGATTCGAAAATTTGGACCCCGGGTCACCTAGGTGGCGCTATTGCAGAGGTCAACACGTTTCAGCTACTAGCTCCCAAACCGTAGGTCCTACAGTCAAAAACTTTATATGCACATGATCCTTGATTGATTCTCCATCTTTTTTGTATTGGCCACGCCCATTTCCGCCTAACTAGATTTTTTGCTAGATCGCAAAAAATGCAAAACTTAGTTTTAATCACCTATTCGACATTTTTCGTCGAATCAACTTCAAACTTCGTACATGTGATCTATGGACTAGGCTAAGTTGTTGTGATGAAGAAAAATGCAGAAATATTGAAAATTGGGCTAATGACACCATGTCAAAATCAGTGCGCTAGCTAGCACATGTGTTAATTGATGATATCTTCACCATTTCTCAAAATAAATTGATGAGACTCTAGAACCTTACAAAGTATGAGCGGTAAGTCCTATCTACCCCATTTTGTTTGGATTCACCAATAGGGGGCGCTAAAGAGTCAAAAAGTTTGTTTCAGCTAAACGGCTTGATGGATTTCCACAGAACTTGGCACATATGTTAATCGTCGGACCCTTAAGCTATATTTTGAAAATGATTAAAAAGTGGGCGTGGCTTATAGGCTTTAAAAATTTTCGCCCTTTTACTCATGAAAAATACATATTCTATACAGAAAATTACAATTCATATCAGTCATCGTGACATCTACAATCACAGAAAATTTTTTGAATTTTGTCCAATAGGTGGCGCTCTGGTACCCCAAAAATATTTTTGGCATGTTTCTCCCCATTTCTTTTGTAAAAAAACAAATGATCTATTCCAATGTGTTCTTTGAGTCAGTCAAATTTAGATGAGTAATTTAAAAAAATTTTTTAAACTTATGCAAATTAGTAGAAATTTGCATAGTAAGTCCAACGTACTTTCGTTAACTCCTCCCGGCCGTCAAACTCAATCACATCAAAACTTTCCCTGACAAGAGAGGAGGAGCGGCTGACCAAAAGATGTGAAGGGATTTTCGATAATTTGCTTATTTTTTTAAATATGATTTTTTTAAATAATTTTTTGGGAATGAAAAAGTTTTTTTAGCGTAACTTCAAGAGATTTTGACATTTTTCAAAGCTGTTCATAACAGTCATACCTAAGGTCAATTCAAGTGTATGTCCTGGTTTTCAACTTGATTAAACAATAGGGGGCGCTATAACTGGGAAGAAATTATACTGCTGAACCGGCTAAATGGATCGGCACGAAACTTAGTGGCTGTCATCACTATAAAGTCTTAAGACTACATTATCAATATGGTAATGATTGATCAAAGTGGGCGTGGTTTATGATCATTTAAAATTTCAAATTTGAAAAATTTCCTAAAAATCACTATTTGCATGTAAGAGGCTAAGATTTCCAGATTGTGTTAAATGAATAGGCTAGAGCTTATGTCACGAAAGCCGCAGCTCCACAAAGAGGTTTGCGCTTTATATTTACGAAAATACGTTTTTAGGCTAGCAATTGTAGCGCAAATTCTGTTCTCACAATCTTCTTGTAATTTGCCACAAAGTTCACTCTTAGGTGGGTTATGAAACAAAAAGAAATGTCGTCTTGATTTGAGCTCCCCCTAGTGTTTAATTATAGGACATATTTTTGTCTACAGCCACTAATGCAAGTATTATTTTATTGTAAGTACAGTTTTACATTTATGACCCCAACAAAAATATAAGAAGAATTCTCACATCACAGAGGCAACCTGGGAATATTTTGAGATTTCTGTACAAAAGTGTATATTTTTAATGAATTTTTAACTTTTTACCAGTTTTTCTGTATATTTGGACAACAACGTAATTAATTTTTGTTAGAAAGCTTTTTAGGTATACAGTAAATATAAGCCATTTATAACATCCCACATGTACCTATGGTGATCTGAGATTTTTCTCCTAATTTTAGAAAGTAGCACTATTTTTTTATGAATATTTTTATTTTTGTTGTGACCTTTATAGTTATATTTCCCAATTTTTCTTCAAAAAAGCTTTGAGTCTACTGATTTAAAAACAACATCATATTATTCCGCATGTTAACACTGCCATGTGAGAATATTTTGGTAATTTTAGGATGATTTATGTATTTTTCATGATTTTTTAAAACATTTGTTCAGTAAGTCACAAAATGAAACTCATAGTTTTTGTTGAAAATCTTTTAAATCTAAAGACATTATCAAGTGTTTATGTTATTGGTAATATTCTGTTGATGTATAGATCATTGTTTGATAACCTCACTCATTAAATCTTCACGTTCTTTAATAAGGAAACAGTGGAATTCCATTGTAATCACGATTGAGGAGTCAGCCATGCCTCTGAAAGATATGTGTATAGGCTTTGCAGGTTTAATGACGTATCCTGAGTGTTACTTTCATTGCGCCGGTTGAAGTGAGCTGACGAACGCCGGCGGGAGAACGTGTTTTTGGGGCGGGACCGCGTGAGGACTGGCGAAGTGGAGGGCGGGGCCGGGTAGGCGACTGGCGCTGGGGGCTTGGAACCCGTTGATAACTGCTTGCAGTTCTAGTTTATTATTATTCTTCTCCGCTAAAAGTATATGGGCGCAAGAGCCTGAAATTGCCAGGGAAAATCTGACATGGCAGTCTGATAGAAAATCCTGACCGCTACTCAGATTCGAAAATTTGGTCCCCGCGTCACCTAGGTGGCGCTATTGCGGAGGTCAACACGTTTCAGCTACTAGCTCCCAAACCGTAGGTCCTACAGTCAAAAACTTTATATGTACATGATCCTTGGATGATTCCCCATCTTTTTTGTATTGGCCACGCCCATTTCCGCCTAACTAGATTTTTTGCTAGATCGCAAAAAATGCAAAACTTAGTTTTAATCACCTATTCGTCATTTTTCGTCGAATCAACTTCAAACTTCGTACATATGATCTATGGACTAAGATAAGTTGTTGTGATGCAGAAAAACGCAGAAATATTGAAAATTGGGCTAATGACACCATGTCAAAATCAGTGCGCTAGCTAGCACATGTGCTAATTGATGATATCTTCACCATATCTCAAGATAAAGTGATGAGACTCTAGACCCTTATGAAGTATGAGCGGTAAGCCCTACCTTCCCCATTTTGTTTGGATTCACCAAAAGGGGGCGCTAAAGAGTCAAAAAGTTAGTTTGAGCTAAACGGCTTGATGGATTTCCACAGAACTTGGCACATATGTTAATCATTGGACCCTTAAGCTATATTTTGAAAGTGATTAAAAAGTGGGCGTGGCTTATAGGCTTTAAAAATTTTTGCCCTTTAACTGATGAAAAATACATATTCTATACAGAAAGTTACAAATCATATCAGTCATAGTGACATCTACAATCACAGAAAAAAGTTTGAATTTTGTCCAATAGTTGGCGCTGTTGTACCCCAAAAATGTTTTTGGCATGTTTCTCCTCAATATTTTAGTAAACAAGCAAATGGTCTCATCCAGTATGTTCATTGACTCAGTCAAATTAAGATGAGTATTTTAAAAAATGTTTTAAACTTATGCTAATTAGTAGAAATTTGCATAGTAAGTCAAACGTACTTTCGTTAACTCCTCCCGGCCGTCAAACCCAATCACATCACAACTTTGCCTGACAAGAGAGGAGGAGCGGCTGACCAAACGATCTGAAGGGATTTTAGATAATTTGCTTACTTTTTTAAATATGAATTTTTAAAATATTTTTTTGGGAATGAAAAAGTTTTTTTAACATAACTTCAAAATATTTGGACATTTTTCAAAGCTGTTCATAACATACAAACCTAAGGTCAATTCAAGTGTATGTCTTGATTTTCACCTTGATTAAACAATAGGGGGCGCTATAAATAGCAATACATTATACTGCTGACCTGGTTAAATGGATCTGCACGAAACTTAGTGGTTGTCATCATTGTAGAGTCTTAAGACTACATTATCAATATGGTAATGATATATCAATGTGGGCGTGGTTTATGATCATTTAAAATTTCAAATTTGAAAAATTTCCTAAAAATCATTATTTTCATGTAAGAAGCTACGTTTTCCAGATTATGTTAACTGGATAGCCATGAGCTTAGATAATGAAAACCGCAGCTCCACGAAGATGTTTGCGCTTTAAATTTACAAAAATACATTTTTAGGCTAGCAATTGTAGCGCAAATTCTGTTTTCACAATCTTCTTGACATTTGCCACAAAGTTCACTCTTAGGTGGTTTATGAAACAAAAAAAATGTCGTCTTGATTTGAGCTCCCCCTTGTGTTTAATTATAGGACATATTTTTGTCTACAGCAACTAACGCAAATATTATTTTATTGTAGGTACAATTTTACATTTATGACCTCAACAAAAATATAAAAAGAATTCTCACATCACAGAGGCAATCTCGGAATATTTTGAGATTTTTGTACGAAAGCATTGATTTTTAATGAATTTTTTACTTTTTGCCAGTTTTTTGTATAGTTGGACAAAAAGTAACTAATTTTTGTAAGAACGTTTTTTTTAGGTACAAAGTAAATATAACACATTTATAACATTCCACATGTGCCTATGGTGATCTGAGATTTTTCTATAAATTTTAGAAAGTAGCACTATTTTTTTATGAATATTTTAATTTTGACTGTGACCCTTACAGTTATATTTACTGATTTTTCTTCAAAAAAGCTTTGAGTCTACTGATTTAAAAACAACATCATATTATTCCACATGTCAACACTGCCATGTGAGAATATTTTGGTAATTTTATGATGAGTTATGTATTTTTCATGATTTTTTGAAACATTTGGTCAGTAAGTCACAAAATGAAACTCATTGTTTTTGTTGAAAATCAATTAAATCTAAAGACATTATCAAGTATTTATGTTGTTTGTAATATTCTGTTGATGTATAGATTATTGTTTGATAATCTCACTCATTAAATCTTCACGTTCTTTAATAAGGAAACAGTGGAATTCCATTGTAATCACGATTGAGAAGTCAGCCATGCCTCTGAAAGATGTGTATAGGCTTTGCAGTTTTAATGACGTATCCTGAGTGTTACTTTCATTGCGCCGGTTGAGGTGAGCTGACGGGACGCCGGCGGGAGAACATGTTTTTGGGGCGGGACCGCGTGAGGACTGGCGAAGTTGAGGGCGGGGCGGGTGGGCGACTGGCGCTGGGGGCTTGGAACCCGTTGATAACTGCTTGCAGTTCTAGTTAGGGTTCCAAGCCCAAAGGGCAGGGAACCCTATTGTTTTTCTACGGATTTTTCATTATTTATTATTTATTATTAGGGTTCCAAGCCCAAAGGGCAGGGAACCCTATTGTTTTTCTACGGATTTTTCATTATTATTTATTATTCTTCTCCGCTACGTTTGTATGGGGGCAGGAGCCAGAAATTGCCAGGAAAAATCTGACATGGCAGTCTGATAGAAAATCCTGACCGCTACTCAGATTCGAAAATTTGGACCCCGCGTCACCTAGGTGGCGCTATTGCGGAGGTCAACACGTTTCAGCTACTAGCTCCCAAACCGTAGGTCCTACAGTCATAAACTTTATATGTACATGATCCTTGGGTGATTCTCCATCTTTTTTGTATTGGCCACGCCCATTTCCGCCTAACTAGATTTTTTGCTAGATCGCAAAAAACTCAAAACTTACTTTTAATCACCTATTCGTCATTTTTCGTCGAATCAACTTCAAACTTCGTACATATGATCTATGGACTAAGATAAGTTGTGGTGATGAAGAAAAAGGCAGAAATATTGAAAATTGGGCTAATGACACCATGTCAAAATCAGTGTGCTAGCTAGCACATGTGGTAATTGATGATATCTTCACCATTTCTCAAGATAAATTGATGAGACTCTACACCCTTATGAAGTATGAGCGGTAAGCCCTATCTACCCGATTTTCTGTGGATTCACCAATAGGGGGCGCTAAAGAGTCAAAAAGTTTGTTTCAGCTAAACGGCTTGATGGATTTCCACAGAACTTGGCACATATGTTAATCATCGGACCCTTAAGCTATATTTTGAAAATGATTAAAAAGTGGGCGTGGCTTATAGGCTATAAATAGGCTTTAAACGTTTTCGCCCATTTACTCATGAAAAATACATATTCTATACAGAAAATTACAATTCATATCAGTCATAATGACATCTACAATCACAGAAAATTTTTTGAATTTTGTCCAATAGGTGGCGCTGTGGTACCCCAAAAATATTTTTGGCATGTTTCTCCCCATTACTTTCGTAAAAAAACAAATGATCTCATCTAGTATGTTCATTGAGTCAGTCAAATTTAGATGAGTATTTTAAAAAATGTTTTAAACTTATGCAAATTAGTAGAAATTTGCATAGTAAGTCCAACGTACTTTCGTTAACTCCTCCCGGCCGTCAAACTCAATCACATCACATCTTTCCCTGACAAGAGAGGAGGAGCGGCTGACCAAAAGATGTGAAGGGATTTTGGATAATTTGCTTATTTTTTTTAATATGATTTTTTTTTTAAAATTTTGGAGAATGAAAAAGTTTTTTTAGAGTAACTTCAAAAGATTTTGACATTTTTCAAAGCTGTTCATAACAGTCATACCTAAGGTCAATTCAAGTGTATGTCCTGGTTTTCAACTTGATTAAACAATAGGGGGCGCTATAACTGGGAAGAAATTATACTGCTGAACTGGCTAAATGGATCTGCACGAAACTTAGTGGTTGTCATCACTATAGAGTCTTAAGATTACATTATCAATATGGTAATGATTTATCAAAGTGGGCGTGGCTTATTATCATTTAAAATTTCAAATTTGAAAAATTTCCTAAAAATCATTCTTTGCATGTAAGAGGCTAAGATTTCCAGATTGTGTTAGCTGGATAGGCTAGAGCTTATGTCACGAAAGCCGCAGCTCCATGTTGAGGTTTACGCTTTATATTTATGAAAATACATTTTTAGGCTAGCAATTGTAGCGCAAATTCTGTTCTCACAACCTTCTTGTAATTTGCTACAAAGTTCACTCTTAGGTGGTTTATGAAACAAAAAAAATGTCGTCTTGATATGAGCTCCCCCTTGTGTTTAATTTTAGGACATATTTTTGTCTACAGACACTAATGCAAATATTATTTTATTGTAAGTACAGTTTTACATTTATGACCTCAACAAAAATATAAGAAGAATTCTCACGTCACAGAGGCAACCTGGGAATATTTTGAGATTTCTGTACAAAAGCATAGATTTTTAATTAATTTTTAACTTTTTACCAGTTTTTCTGTATAGTTGGACAACAACGTAATTAATTTTTGTTAGAAAACTTTTTAGGTATACAGTAAATATAAGCCATTTACAACATTCCACACGTACCTATGGTGATCTGAGATTTTTCTCCTAATTATAGAAAGTAGCACTATTTTTTTATGAATATTTAAATTTTTGTTGTGACCTTTATAGTTATATTTCCTAATTTTTCTTCAAAAAAGCTTTGAGTCAACTGATTTAAAAACAACATCATATTATTCCGCATGTTAACACTGCCATGTGAGAATATTTTGGTAATTTTATGATGATTTATGTATTTTTCATGATTTTTTAAAACAATTGATCAGTAAGTCACAAAATGAAACTCATTGTTTTTGTTGAAAATCTATTAAATCTAAAGACATTATCAAGTCTTTATGTTATTTGTAATATTCTGTTGATGTATAGATGATTGTTTGATAATCTCACTCATTAAATCTTCACGTTCTTTAATAAGGAAACAGTGGAATTCCATTGTAATCACGATTGAGAAGTCAGCCATGCCTCTGAAAGATATGTGTATAGGCTTTGCAGGTTTAATGACGTATCCTGAGTGTTACTTTCATTGCGCCGGTTGAAGTGAGCTGACGGGACGCCGGCGGGAGAACGTGTTTTTGGGGCGGGACCGCGTGAGGACTGGCGAAGTTGAGGGCGGGGCGGGTGGGCAACTGGCGCTGGGGGCTTGGAACCCGTTGATAACTGCTTGCAGTTCTAGTTTATTATTATTATTCTTCTCCGCTGTGTCTGTATGGGCGCAAGAGCCTGAAATTGCAAGGAAAAATCTGACAAGGCAGTCTGATAGAAAATCCTGACCGCTACTCAGATTCGAAAATTTGGACCCCGGGTCACCTAGGTGGCGCTATTGCAGAGGTCAACACGTTTCAGCTACTAGCTCCCAAACCGTAGGTCCTACAGTCAAAAACTTTATATGCACATGATCCTTGATTGATTCTCCATCTTTTTTGTATTGGCCACGCCCATTTCCGCCTAACTAGATTTTTTGCTAGATCGCAAAAAATGCAAAACTTAGTTTTAATCACCTATTCGACATTTTTCGTCGAATCAACTTCAAACTTCGTACATGTGATCTATGGACTAGGCTAAGTTGTTGTGATGAAGAAAAATGCAGAAATATTGAAAATTGGGCTAATGACACCATGTCAAAATCAGTGCGCTAGCTAGCACATGTGTTAATTGATGATATCTTCACCATTTCTCAAAATAAATTGATGAGACTCTAGAACCTTACAAAGTATGAGCGGTAAGTCCTATCTACCCCATTTTGTTTGGATTCACCAATAGGGGGCGCTAAAGAGTCAAAAAGTTTGTTTCAGCTAAACGGCTTGATGGATTTCCACAGAACTTGGCACATATGTTAATCGTCGGACCCTTAAGCTACATTTTGAAAATGATTAAAAAGTGGGCGTGGCTTATAGGCTTTAAAAATTTTCGCCCTTTTACTCATGAAAAATACATATTCTATACAGAAAATTACAATTCATATCAGTCATCGTGACATCTACAATCACAGAAAATTTTTTGAATTTTGTCCAATAGGTGGCGCTCTGGTACCCCAAAAATATTTTTGGCATGTTTCTCCCCATTTCTTTTGTAAAAAAAACAAATGATCTATTCCAATGTGTTCTTTGAGTCAGTCAAATTTAGATGAGTAATTTAAAAAATGTTTTAAACTTATGCAAATTAGTAGAAATTTGCATAGTAAGTCCAACGTACTTTCGTTAACTCCTCCCGGCCGTCAAACTCAATCACATCAAAACTTTCCCTGACAAGAGAGGAGGAGCGGCTGACCAAAAGATGTGAAGGGATTTTCGATAATTTGCTTATTTTTTTAAATATGATTTTTTAAAATAATTTTTTGGGAATGAAAAAGTTTTTTTTAGCGTAACTTCAAGAGATTTTGACATTTTTCAAAGCTGTTCATAACAGTCATACGTAAGGTCAATTCAAGTGTATGTCCTGGTTTTCAACTTGATTAAACAATAGGGGGCGCTATAACTGGGAAGAAATTATACTGCTGAACCGGCTAAATGGATCGGCACGAAACTTAGTGGCTGTCATCACTATAAAGTCTTAAGACTACATTATCAATATGGTAATGATTGATCAAAGTGGGCGTGGTTTATGATCATTTAAAATTTCAAATTTGAAAAATTTCCTAAAAATCACTATTTGCATGTAAGAGGCTAAGATTTCCAGATTGTGTTAAATGAATAGGCTAGAGCTTATGTCACGAAAGCCGCAGCTCCACAAAGAGGTTTGCGCTTTATATTTACGAAAATACGTTTTTAGGCTAGCAATTGTAGCGCAAATTCTGTTCTCACAATCTTCTTGTAATTTGCCACAAAGTTCACTCTTAGGTGGGTTATGAAACAAAAAAAAATGTCGTCTTGATTTGAGCTCCCCCTAGTGTTTAATTATAGGACATATTTTTGTCTACAGCCACTAATGCAAGTATTATTTTATTGTAAGTACAGTTTTACATTTATGACCCCAACAAAAATATAAGAAGAATTCTCACATCACAGAGGCAACCTGGGAATATTTTGAGATTTCTGTACAAAAGCGTATATTTTTAATGAATTTTTAACTTTTTACCAGTTTTTCTGTATATTTGGACAACAACGTAATTAATTTTTGTTAGAAAGCTTTTTAGGTATACAGTAAATATAAGCCATTTATAACATCCCACATGTACCTATGGTGATCTGAGATTTTTCTCCTAATTTTAGAAAGTAGCACTATTTTTTTATGAATATTTTTATTTTTGTTGTGACCTTTATAGTTATATTTCCCAATTTTTCTTCAAAAAAGCTTTGAGTCTACTGATTTAAAAACAACATCATATTATTCCGCATGTTAACACTGCCATGTGAGAATATTTTGGTAATTTTAGGATGATTTATGTATTTTTCATGATTTTTTAAAACATTTGTTCAGTAAGTCACAAAATGAAACTCATAGTTTTTGTTGAAAATCTTTTAAATCTAAAGACATTATCAAGTGTTTATGTTATTGGTAATATTCTGTTGATGTATAGATCATTGTTTGATAACCTCACTCATTAAATCTTCACGTTCTTTAATAAGGAAACAGTGGAATTCCATTGTAATCACGATTGAGGAGTCAGCCATGCCTCTGAAAGATATGTGTATAGGCTTTGCAGGTTTAATGACGTATCCTGAGTGTTACTTTCATTGCGCCGGTTGAAGTGAGCTGACGAACGCCGGCGGGAGAACGTGTTTTTGGGGCAGGACCGCGTGAGGACTGGCGAAGTGGAGGGCGGGGCCGGGTAGGCGACTGGCGCTGGGGGCTTGGAACCCGTTGATAACTGCTTGCAGTTCTAGTTAGGGTTCCAAGCCCAAAGGGCAGGGAACCCTATTGTTTTTCTACGGATTTTTCATTATTTATTATTTATTATTTATTAGGGTTCCAAGCCCAAAGGGCAGGGAACCCTATTGTTTTTCTACGGATTTTTCATTATTTATTATTTATTATTTATTATTATTATTCTTCTCCGCTGTGTCTGTATGGGCGCAAGAGCCTGAAATTGCCAGGGAAAATCTGACATGGCAGTCTGATAGAAAATCCTGACCGCTACTCAGATTCGAAAATTTGGACCCCGCGTCACCTAGGTGGCGCTATTGCGGAGGTCAACACGTTTTAGCTACTAGCTCCCAAACCGTAGGTCCTATAGTCAAAAACTTTATATGTCCATGATCCTTGGATGATTCTCCATCTTTTTTGTATTGGCCACGCCCATTTCCGCCTAACTAGATTTTTTGCTAGATCGCAAAAAACGCAAAACTTACTTTTAATCACCTATTCATCATTTTTTGTCGAATCAACTTCAAACTTCGTACATGTGATCTATGGACTAAGCTAAGTTGTTGTGATGAAGAAAAATGCAGAAATATTGAAAATTGGGCTAATGACACCATGTCAAAATCAGCGCGCTAGCTAGCACATGTGGTAATTGATGATATCTTCACCATTTCTCAAGATAAACTGATGAGACTCTAGACCCTTATGAAGTATGAGCGGTAAGCCCTATCTACCCCATTTTGTTTGGATTCACCAATAGGGGGCGCTAAAGAGTCAAAAAGTTTGTTTGAGCTAAACGGCTTGATGGATTTCCCCAGAACTTGGCACATATGTTAGTCATCGGACCCTTAAGCTACATTTTGAAAATGATTAAAAAGTGGGCGTGGCTTATAGGCTTTAAAATTTTTCGCCCTTTTACTCATGAAAAATATATATTCTAAACAGAAAATTACAATTCTTATCAGTCATAGTGACATCTACAATCACAGAAAATTTTTTGAATTTGGTCCAATAGGTGGCGCTGTGGTACCCCAAAAATATTTTTGGCATGTTTCTCCCCATTTCTTACGTAAAAAAACAAATAATCTCATCCAGTGTGTTCATTGAGTCAGTCAAATTTAGATGAGTATTTTAAAAAATGTTTTAAACTTATGCAAATTAGCAGAAATGTGCATAGTAAGTCTAACGTACTTTCGTTAACTCCTCCCAGCCGTCAAACTCAATCACATCACAACTTTCCCTGACAAGAGAGGAGGAGCGGCTGACCAAAAGATGTGAAGGGATTTTGGATAATTTGCTTATTTTTTTTATTATGATTTTTTTAAATCATTTTTTGGGAATGAAAAAGTTTTTTTAGCGTAACTTCAAAAGATTTTGACATTTTTCAAAGGTGTTCATAACAATCAAACCTAAGGTCAATTCAAGTGTATGTCTTGATTTTCACCTTGATTAAACAATAGGGGGCGCTATAAATAGCAATACATTATACTGCTGACCTGGTTAAATGGATCTGCACGAAACTTAGTGGTTGTCATCATTGTAGAGTCTTAAGACTACATTATCAATATGGTAATGATTGATCAATGTGGGCGTGGTTTATGATCATTTAAAATTTCAAATTTGAAAAATTTCCTAAAAATCATTATTTTCATGTAAGAAGCTACGTTTTCCAGATTATGTTAACTGGATAGCCATGAGCTTAGATATTGAAAACCGCAGCTCCACGAAGATGTTTGCGCTTTAAATTTACAAAAATACATTTTTAGGCTAGCAATTGTAGCGCAAATTCTGTTTTCACAATCTTCTTGACATTTGCCATAAAGTTCACTCTTAGGTGGTTTATGAAACAAAAAAAAATGTCGTCTTGATTTGAGCTCCCCCTTGTGTTTAATTATAGGACATATTTTTGTCTACAGCAACTAACGCAAATATTATTTTATTGTAGGTACAATTTTACATTTATGACCCCAACAAAAATATAAAAAGAATTCTCACATCACAGAGGCAATCTCGGAATATTTTGAGATTTTTGTACGAAAGCATTGATTTTTAATGATTTTTTAACTTTTTGCCAGTTTTTCTGTATAGTTGGACAACAACGTAATTAATTTTTGTTAGAAAGTTTTTTAGGTATACAGTAAATATAAACCAATTACAACATTCAACATGTACCTATGGTGATCTGAGATTTTTCTATAAATTTTAGAAAGTAGCACTATTTTTTTATGAATATTTTAATTTTGACTGTGACCCTTACAGTTATATTTACTGATTTTTCTTCAAAAAAGCTTTGAGTCTACTGATTTAAAAACAACATCATATTATTCCACATGTCAACACTGCCATGTGAGAATATTTTGGTAATTTTATGATGAGTTATGTATTTTTCATGATTTTTTGAAACATTTGGTCAGTAAGTCACAAAATGAAACTCATTGTTTTTGTTGAAAATCAATTAAATCTAAAGACATTATCAAGTATTTATGTTGTTTGTAATATTCTGTTGATGTATAGATTATTGTTTGATAATCTCACTCATTAAATCTTCACGTTCTTTAATAAGGAAACAGTGGAATTCCATTGTAATCACGATTGAGAAGTCAGCCATGCCTCTGAAAGATGTGTATAGGATTTGCAGGTTTAATGACGTATCCTGAGTGTTACTTTCATTGCGCCGGTTGAAGTGAGCTGACGGGACGCCGGCGGGAGAACGTGTTTTTGGGGCGGGACCGCGTGAGGACTGGCGAAGTTGAGGGCGGGGCGGGTGGGCGACTGGCGCTGGTGGCTTGGAACCCGTTGATAACTGCTTGCAGTTCTAGTTATTAGGGTTCCAAGCCCAAAGGGCAGGGAACCCTATTGTTTTTCTACGGATTTTTCATTATTTATTATTTATTATTTATTATTATTATTCTTCTCCGCTGTGTCTGTATGGGCGCAAGAGCCTGAAATTGCAAGGAAAAATCTGACAAGGCAGTCTGATAGAAAATCCTGACCGCTACTCAGATTCGAAAATTTGGACCCCGGGTCACCTAGGTGGCGCTATTGCAGAGGTCAACACGTTTCAGCTACTAGCTCCCAAACCGTAGGTCCTACAGTCAAAAACTTTATATGCACATGATCCTTGATTGATTCTCCATCTTTTTTGTATTGGCCACGCCCATTTCCGCCTAACTAGATTTTTTGCTAGATCGCAAAAAATGCAAAACTTAGTTTTAATCACCTATTCGACATTTTTCGTCGAATCAACTTCAAACTTCGTACATGTGATCTATGGACTAGGCTAAGTTGTTGTGATGAAGAAAAATGCAGAAATATTGAAAATTGGGCTAATGACACCATGTCAAAATCAGTGCGCTAGCTAGCACATGTGTTAATTGATGATATCTTCACCATTTCTCAAAATAAATTGATGAGACTCTAGAACCTTACAAAGTATGAGCGGTAAGTCCTATCTACCCCATTTTGTTTGGATTCACCAATAGGGGGCGCTAAAGAGTCAAAAAGTTTGTTTCAGCTAAACGGCTTGATGGATTTCCACAGAACTTGGCACATATGTTAATCGTCGGACCCTTAAGCTACATTTTGAAAATGATTAAAAAGTGGGCGTGGCTTATAGGCTTTAAAAATTTTCGCCCTTTTACTCATGAAAAATACATATTCTATACAGAAAATTACAATTCATATCAGTCATCGTGACATCTACAATCACAGAAAATTTTTTGAATTTTGTCCAATAGGTGGCGCTCTGGTACCCCAAAAATATTTTTGGCATGTTTCTCCCCATTTCTTTTGTAAAAAAAACAAATGATCTATTCCAATGTGTTCTTTGAGTCAGTCAAATTTAGATGAGTAATTTAAAAAATGTTTTAAACTTATGCAAATTAGTAGAAATTTGCATAGTAAGTCCAACGTACTTTCGTTAACTCCTCCCGGCCGTCAAACTCAATCACATCAAAACTTTCCCTGACAAGAGAGGAGGAGCGGCTGACCAAAAGATGTGAAGGGATTTTCGATAATTTGCTTATTTTTTTAAATATGATTTTTTAAAATAATTTTTTGGGAATGAAAAAGTTTTTTTTAGCGTAACTTCAAGAGATTTTGACATTTTTCAAAGCTGTTCATAACAGTCATACGTAAGGTCAATTCAAGTGTATGTCCTGGTTTTCAACTTGATTAAACAATAGGGGGCGCTATAACTGGGAAGAAATTATACTGCTGAACCGGCTAAATGGATCGGCACGAAACTTAGTGGCTGTCATCACTATAAAGTCTTAAGACTACATTATCAATATGGTAATGATTGATCAAAGTGGGCGTGGTTTATGATCATTTAAAATTTCAAATTTGAAAAATTTCCTAAAAATCACTATTTGCATGTAAGAGGCTAAGATTTCCAGATTGTGTTAAATGAATAGGCTAGAGCTTATGTCACGAAAGCCGCAGCTCCACAAAGAGGTTTGCGCTTTATATTTACGAAAATACGTTTTTAGGCTAGCAATTGTAGCGCAAATTCTGTTCTCACAATCTTCTTGTAATTTGCCACAAAGTTCACTCTTAGGTGGGTTATGAAACAAAAAAAAATGTCGTCTTGATTTGAGCTCCCCCTAGTGTTTAATTATAGGACATATTTTTGTCTACAGCCACTAATGCAAGTATTATTTTATTGTAAGTACAGTTTTACATTTATGACCCCAACAAAAATATAAGAAGAATTCTCACATCACAGAGGCAACCTGGGAATATTTTGAGATTTCTGTACAAAAGCGTATATTTTTAATGAATTTTTAACTTTTTACCAGTTTTTCTGTATATTTGGACAACAACGTAATTAATTTTTGTTAGAAAGCTTTTTAGGTATACAGTAAATATAAGCCATTTATAACATCCCACATGTACCTATGGTGATCTGAGATTTTTCTCCTAATTTTAGAAAGTAGCACTATTTTTTTATGAATATTTTTATTTTTGTTGTGACCTTTATAGTTATATTTCCCAATTTTTCTTCAAAAAAGCTTTGAGTCTACTGATTTAAAAACAACATCATATTATTCCGCATGTTAACACTGCCATGTGAGAATATTTTGGTAATTTTAGGATGATTTATGTATTTTTCATGATTTTTTAAAACATTTGTTCAGTAAGTCACAAAATGAAACTCATAGTTTTTGTTGAAAATCTTTTAAATCTAAAGACATTATCAAGTGTTTATGTTATTGGTAATATTCTGTTGATGTATAGATCATTGTTTGATAACCTCACTCATTAAATCTTCACGTTCTTTAATAAGGAAACAGTGGAATTCCATTGTAATCACGATTGAGGAGTCAGCCATGCCTCTGAAAGATATGTGTATAGGCTTTGCAGGTTTAATGACGTATCCTGAGTGTTACTTTCATTGCGCCGGTTGAAGTGAGCTGACGAACGCCGGCGGGAGAACGTGTTTTTGGGGCAGGACCGCGTGAGGACTGGCGAAGTGGAGGGCGGGGCCGGGTAGGCGACTGGCGCTGGGGGCTTGGAACCCGTTGATAACTGCTTGCAGTTCTAGTTAGGGTTCCAAGCCCAAAGGGCAGGGAACCCTATTGTTTTTCTACGGATTTTTCATTATTTATTATTTATTATTTATTAGGGTTCCAAGCCCAAAGGGCAGGGAACCCTATTGTTTTTCTACGGATTTTTCATTATTTATTATTTATTATTTATTATTATTATTCTTCTCCGCTGTGTCTGTATGGGCGCAAGAGCCTGAAATTGCCAGGGAAAATCTGACATGGCAGTCTGATAGAAAATCCTGACCGCTACTCAGATTCGAAAATTTGGACCCCGCGTCACCTAGGTGGCGCTATTGCGGAGGTCAACACGTTTTAGCTACTAGCTCCCAAACCGTAGGTCCTATAGTCAAAAACTTTATATGTCCATGATCCTTGGATGATTCTCCATCTTTTTTGTATTGGCCACGCCCATTTCCGCCTAACTAGATTTTTTGCTAGATCGCAAAAAACGCAAAACTTACTTTTAATCACCTATTCATCATTTTTTGTCGAATCAACTTCAAACTTCGTACATGTGATCTATGGACTAAGCTAAGTTGTTGTGATGAAGAAAAATGCAGAAATATTGAAAATTGGGCTAATGACACCATGTCAAAATCAGCGCGCTAGCTAGCACATGTGGTAATTGATGATATCTTCACCATTTCTCAAGATAAACTGATGAGACTCTAGACCCTTATGAAGTATGAGCGGTAAGCCCTATCTACCCCATTTTGTTTGGATTCACCAATAGGGGGCGCTAAAGAGTCAAAAAGTTTGTTTGAGCTAAACGGCTTGATGGATTTCCCCAGAACTTGGCACATATGTTAGTCATCGGACCCTTAAGCTACATTTTGAAAATGATTAAAAAGTGGGCGTGGCTTATAGGCTTTAAAATTTTTCGCCCTTTTACTCATGAAAAATATATATTCTAAACAGAAAATTACAATTCTTATCAGTCATAGTGACATCTACAATCACAGAAAATTTTTTGAATTTTGTCCAATAGGTGGCGCTGTGGTACCCCAAAAATATTTTTGGCATGGTTCTCCCCATTTCTTTCGTAAAAAAACAAATGATCTCATCCAGTGTGTTCAGTGAGTCAGTCAAATTTAGATGAGTATTTTAACAAATGTTTTAAACTTATGCAAATTAGTAGAAATTTGCATAGTAAGTCCAACGTACTTTCGTTAACTCCTCCCGGCCGTCAAACTCAATCACATCACAACTTTCCCTGACAAGAGAGGAGGAGCGGCTGACCAAAAGATGTGAAGGGATTTTGGATAATTTGCTTATTTTTTTTAATATGATTTTTTAAAATAATTTTTTGGGAATGAAAAAGTTTTTTTAGCGTAACTTCAAAAGACTTTGACATTTTTCAAAGCTGTTCATAACAATCATACCTAAGGTCAATTCAAGTGTATGTCCTGGTTTTCACCTTGATTAAACAATAGGGGGCGCTATAACTGGGAAGAAATTATATTGCTGAACCAGCTAAATGGATCTGCACGAAACTTAGTGGTTGTCATCACTATAGAGTCTTAAGACTACATTATCAATATGGTAATGATTGATCAAAGTGGGCGTGGTTTATGATCATTTAAAATTTCAAATTTGAAAAATTCCCTAAAAATCACAATTTGCATGTAAGAGGCTAAGATTTCCAGATTGTGTCAACTGGATTGGCTAGAGCTTATGTCACGAAAGCCGCAGCTCCATGAAGAGGTTTGCGCTTTATATTTACGAAAATACATTTTTAGGCTAGCAATTGTAGCGCAAATTCTGTTCTCACAATCTTCTTGTAATTTGCCACAAAGTTCACTCTTAGGTGGTTTATGAAAGAAAAAAAATGTCGTATTGATTTGAGCTCCCCCTTGTGTTTAATTGTAGGACATATTTTTGTCTACAGCCACTAATGCAAATATTATTTTATTGTAAGTACAGTTTTACATTTATGACCCCAACAAAAATATAAGAAGAATTCTCACATCACAGAGGCAACCTGGGAATATTTTGAGATTTCTGTACAAAAGCATAGATTTTTAATGAATTTTTAACTTTTTACCAGTTTTTCTGTATAGTTGGACAACAACGTAATTAATTTTTGTTAGAAAGTTTTTTTTAGGTATACAGTAAATATAAGCCATTTACAACATTCCACATGTACCTATGGTGATCTGAGATTTTTCTCCTAATTTTAGAAAGTAGCACTATTTTTTTATGAATATTTGAATTTTTGTTGTGACCTTTATAGTTATATTTCCCAATTTTTCTTCAAAAAAGCTTTGAGTCTACTGATTTAAAAACAACATCATATTATTCCGCATCTTAACACTGCCATGTGAGAATATTTTGGTAATTTTATGATGATTTATGTATTTTTCATGATTTTTTAAAACATTTGGTCAGTAAGTCACAAAATGAAACTCGTAGTTTTTGTTGAAAATCTTTTAAATCTAAAGACATTATCAAGTATTTATGTTATTTGTAATATTCTGTTGATGTATAGATCATTGTTTGATAATCTCACTCATTAAATCTTCACGTTCTTTAATAAGGAAACAGTGGAATTCCATTGTAATCACGGTTGAGAAGTCAGCCATGCCTCTGAAAGATATGTGTATAGGCTTTGCAGGTTTAATGACGTATCCCGAGTGTTACTTTCGTTGCGCCGGTTGAAGTGAGCTGACGGGACGCCGGCGGGAGAACGTGTTTTTGGGGCGGGACCGCGTGAGGACTGGCGAAGTTGAGGGCGGGGCGGGTGGGCGACTGGCGCTGGGGGCTTGGAACCCGTTGATAACTGCTTGCAGTTCTAGTTAGGGTTCCAAGCCCAAAGGGCAGGGAACCCTATTGTTTTTCTACGGATTTTTCATTATTAGGGTTCCAAGCCCAAAGGGCAGGGAACCCTATTGTTTTTCTACGGATTTTTCATTATTATTTATTATTCTTCTCCGCTTGATCTTTATGGGGGCAAGAGCCTGAAATTGCCAGGGAAAATCTGACATGGCAGTCTGATAGAAAATCCTGACCGCTACTCAGGTTCGAAAATTTGGACCCCGCGTCACCTAGGTGGCGCTATTGCGGAGGTCAACACGTTTCAGCTACTAGCTCCCAAACCGTATGTCGTACAGTCATAAACTTTATATGTACATGATCCTTGGGTGATTCTCCATCTTTTTTGTATTGGCCACGCCCATTTCCGCCTAACTAGATTTTTTGCTAGATCGCAAAAAACGCAAAACTTACTTTTAATCACCTATTCGTCATTTTTCGTCGAATCAACTTCAAACTTCGTACATATGATCTATGGACTAAGATAAGTTGTGGTGATGAAAGAAAAATGCAGAAATATTGAAAATTGGGCTAATGACACCATGTCAAAATCAGTGTGCTAGCTAGCACATGTGGTAATTGATGATATCTTCACCATTTCTCAAGATAAATTTATGAGACTCCAGACCCTTATGAAGTATGAGCGGTAAGCCCTATCTACCCGATTTTGTGTGGATTCACCAATAGGGGGCGCTAAAGAGTCAAAAAGTTTGTTTCAGCTAAACGGCTTGATGGATTTCCACAGAACTTGGCACATATGTTAATCATCGGACCCTTAAGCTATATTTTGAAAATGATTAAAAAGTGGGCGTGGCTTATAGGCTATAAATAGGCTTTAAACGTTTTCGCCCATTTACTCCTGAAAAATACATATTCTATACAGAAAATTACAATTCATATCAGTCATAATGACATCTACAATCACAGAAAATTTTTTGAATTTTGTCCAATAGGTGGCGCTGTGGTACCCCAAAAATATTTTTGGCATGTTTCTCCCCATTACTTTCGTAAAAAAACAAATGATCTCATCCAGTATGTTCATTGAGTCAGTCAAATTTAGATGAGTATTTTAAAAAATGTTTTAAACTTTTGCAAATTAGTAGAAATTTGCATAGTAAGTCCAACGTACTTTCGTTAACTCCTCCCGGCCGTCAAACTCAATCACATCACAACTTTCCCTGACAAGAGAGGAGGAGCGGCTGACCAAAAGTTGTGAAGGGATTTTGGATAATTTGCTTATTTTTTTTAATATGATTTTTTAAAATTATTTTTGGGGAATGAAAAAGTTTTTTTAGCGTAACTTCAAAAGATTTTGACATTTTTCAAAGCTGTTCATAACAGTCATACCTAAGGTCAATTCAAGTGTATGTTCTGGTTTTCAACTTGATTAAACAATAGGGGGCGCTATAACTAGGAAGAAATTATACTGCTGAACTGGCTAAATGGATCTGCACGAAACTTAGTGCTTGTCAATAATATAGAGTCTTAAGATTACATTATCAATATGGTAATGATTGATCAAAGTGGGCGTGGTTTATGATCATTTAAAATTTCAAATTTGAAAAATTTCCTAAAAATCATTATTTGCAAGTAAGAGGCTAAGATTTCCAGATTGTGTTAACTGGATAGGCTAGAGCTTATGTCACGAAAGCCGCAGCTCCACGAAGAGGTTTGCGCTTTATATTTATGAAAATACATTTTTAGGCTAGCAATTGTAGCGCAAATTCTTTTCTCACAATCTTCTTGTAATTTGGCAAAAAGTTCACTCTTAGGTGGTTTATGAAATTAAAAAATGTCATCTTGATTTGAGCTCCCCCTTGTGTTTAATTATAGGACTAATTTTTGTGTACAGCCACTAATGCAAATATTATTTTATTGTAAGTACAGTTTTACATTTATGACCCCAACAAAAATATGAGAAGAATTCTCACATCACTGAGGCAACCTGGGAATAGTTTGAGATTTCTGTTCAAAAGCATAGATTTTTAATGAATTTTTAACTTTTTACCAGTTTTTCTGTATAGTTGGACAACAACGTAATTAATTTTTGTTAGAAAGCTTTTTAAGTATACAGTAAATATAAGCCATTTACAACATTCCACATGTACCTATGGTGATCTGAGATTTTTCTCCTAATTTTAGAAAGTAGCACTATTTTTTTATGAATATTTTAATTTTTGTTGTGACCTTTATAGTTATATTTCCCAATTTTTCTTCAAAAAAGCTTTGAGTCTACTGATTTAAAAACAACATCATATTATTCCGCATGTTAACACTGCCATGTGAGAATATTTTGGTAATTTTAGGATGATTTATGTATTTTTCATGATTTTTTAAAACATTTGGTCAATAAGTCACAAAATGAAACTCTAAGTTTTTGTTGAAAATCTTTTAAATCTAAAGACATTATCAAGTATTTTTGTTATTTGTAATATTCTGTTGATGTATAGATCATTGTTTGATAATCTCACTCATTAAATCTTCACGTTCTTTAATAGGGAAACAGTGGAATTCCATTGTAATCACGATTGAGAAGTCAGCCATGCCTCTGAAAGATTTGTGGATAGGCTTTGCAAGTTTAACAACGTATCCTGAGTGTTACTGTCATTGCGCCGGTTGAAGTGAGCTGACGGGACGCCGGCGGGAGAACGTGTTTTTGGGACGGGACCGCGTGAGGACTGGCGAAGGTGAGGGCGGGGCCGGGTGGGCGACTGGCGCTGGGGGCTTGGAACCCGTTGATAACTGCTTGCAGTTCTAGTTATTTATTATTCTTCTCCGCTTGATCTTTATGGGGGCAAGAGCCTGAAATTGCCAGGGAAAATCTGACATGGCAGTCTGATAGAAAATCCTGACCGCTACTCAGATTCGAAAATTTGGACCCCGCGTCACCTAGGTGGCGCTATTGCGGAGGTCAACACGTTTCAGCTACTAGCTCCCAAACCGTATGTCGTACAGTCATAAACTTTATATGTACATGATCCTTGGGTGATTCTCCATCTTTTTTGTATTGGCCACGCCCATTTCCGCCTAACTAGATTTTTTGCTAGATCGCAAAAAACGCAAAACTTACTTTTAATCACCTATTCGTCATTTTTCGTCGAATCAACTTCAAACTTCGTACATATGATCTATGGACTAAGATAAGTTGTGGTGATGAAAGAAAAATGCAGAAATATTGAAAATTGGGCTAATGACACCATGTCAAATTCAGTGTGCTAGCTAGCACATGTGGTAATTGATGATATCTTCACCATTTCTCAAGATAAATTTATGAGACTCCAGACCCTTATGAAGTATGAGCGGTAAGCCCTATCTACCCGATTTTGTGTGGATTCACCAATAGGGGGCGCTAAAGAGTCAAAAAGTTTGTTTCAGCTAAACGGCTTGATGGATTTCCACAGAACTTGGCACATATGTTAATCATTGGACCATTAAGCTATATTTTGAAAATGATTAAAAAGTGGGCGTGGCTTATAGGCTTTAAAATTTTTTGCCCTTTAACTGATGAAAAATACATATTCTATACAGAAAGTTACAAATTATATCAGTCATAGTGACATCTACAATCACAGAAAAAAGTTTGAAGTTTGTCCAATAGTTGGCGCTGTTGTACCCCAAAAATGTTTTTGGCATTTTTCTCCTCAATATTTTAGTAAACAAGCAAATGGTCTCATCCAGTATGTTCATTGACTCAGTCAAATTAAGATGAGTATATTAAAAAATGTTTTAAACTTATGCTAATTAGTAGAAATTTGCATAGTAAGTCAAACGTACTTTCGTTAACTCCTCCCGGCCGTCAAACCCAATCACATCACAACTTTGCCTGACAAGAGAGGAGGAGCGGCTGACCAAACGATCTGAAGGGATTTTGGATAATTTGCTTACTTTTTTAAATATGAATTTTTGAAATATTTTTTGGGGAATGAAAAAGTTTTTTTAGCATAACTTCAAAATATTTGGACATTTTTCAAAACTGTTCATAACAGTCAAACCTAAGGTCAATTCAAGTGTATGTCTTGATTTTCACCTTGATTAAACAATAGGGGGCGCTATAAATAGCAAAACATTATACTGCTGACCTGGTTAAATGGATCTGCACGAAACTTAGTGGTTGTCATCATTGTAGAGTCTTAAGACTACATTATAAATATGGTAATGATTGATCAATGTGGGCGTGGTTTATGATCATTTAAAATTTCAAATTTGAAAAATTTCCTAAAAATCATTATTTTCATGTAAGAAGCTACGTTTTCCAGATTATGTTAACTGGATAGCCATGAGCTTAGATATTGAAAACCGCAGCTCCACGAAGATGTTTGCGCTATAAATTTACAAAAATACATTTTTAGGCTAGCAATTGTAGCGCAAATTCTGTTTTCACAATCTTCTTGACATTTGCCATAAAGTTCACTCTTAGGTGGTTTATGAAACAAAAAAAAATGTCGTCTTGATTTGAGCTCCCCCTTGTGTTTAATTATAGGACATATTTTTGTCTACAGCAACTAACGCAAATATTATTTTATTGTAGGTACAATTTTACATTTATGACCCCAACAAAAATATAAAAAGAATTCTCACATCACAGAGGCAATCTCGGAATATTTTGAGATTTTTGTACGAAAGCATTGATTTTTAATGAATTTTTTACTTTTTGCCAGTTTTTTGTATAGTTGGACAAAAAGTAACTAATTTTTGTAAGAAAGTTTTTTTTAGGTACAAAGTAAATATAACACATTTATAACATTCCACATGTGCCTATGGTGATCTGAGATTTTTCTATAAATTTTAGAAAGTAGCACTATTTTTTTATGAATATTTTAATTTTGACTGTGACCCTTACAGTTATATTTACTGATTTTTCTTCAAAAAAGCTTTGAGTCTACTGATTTAAAAACAACATCATATTATTCCACATGTTAACACTGCCATGTGAGAATATTTTGGTAATTTTATGATGAGTTATGTATTTTTCATGATTTTTTGAAACATTTGGTCAGTAAGTAACAAAATGAAACTCATTGTTTTTGTTGAAAATCAATTAAATCTAAAGACATTATCAAGTATTTATGTTGTTTGTCATATTCTGTTGATGTATAGATTATTGTTTGATAATCTCACTCATTAAATCTTCACGTTCTTTAATAAGGAAACAGTGGAATTCCATTGTAATCACGATTGAGAAGTCAGCCATGCCTCTGAAAGATGTGTATAGGCTTTGCAGGTTTAATGACGTATCCTGAGTGTTACTTTCATTGCGCCGGTTGAAGTGAGCTGACGGGACGCCGGCGGGAGAACGTGTTTTTGGGGCGGGACCGCGTGGACAGCGCGGGCGCTGGTGGCTTGGAACCCGTTGATAACTGCTTGCAGTTCTAGTTATTATTATTCTTCTCCGCTGTGTCTGTATGGGCGCAAGAGCCTGAAATTGCCAGGGAAAATCTGACATGGCAGTCTGATAGAAAATCCTGACCGCTACTCAGGTTCGAGAATTTGGACGCCGTGTCACCTAGGTGGCGCTATTGCGGAGGTCAACACGTTTGAGCTACTAGCTCCCAAACCGTAGGTCCTACAGTCAAAAACTTTATATGTACATGATCCTTGATTGATTCTCCATCTTTTTTGTATTGGCCACGCCCATTTCCGCCTAACTAGATTTTTTGCTATATCGCAAAAAATGCAAAACTTAGTTTTAATCACCTATTCGACATTTTTCGTCGAATCAACTTCAACCTTCGTACATATGATCTGTGGACTAAGGTAAGTTGTTGTGATGAAGAAAAATGCAGAAATATTGAAAATTGGGCTAATGACACCATGTCAAAATCAGTGCGCTAGCTAGCACATGTGGTAATTGATGATATCTTCACCATTTCTCAAGATAAATTGATGAGACTCTAGACCCTTATGAAGGATGAGCGGTAAGCCCTATCTACCCCATTTTGTTTGGATTCACCAATAGGGGGCGCTAAAGAGTCAAAAAGCTTGTTCCAGCTAAACGGCTTGATGGATTTCCACAGAACTTGGCAGATATGTTAATCATCGGACCCTTAAGCTATATTTTGAAAATGATTAAAAAGTGGGCGTGGCTTATAGGCTTTAAAAATTTTCGCCCTTTTACTCATGAAAAATACATATTCTATACAGAAAATTACAATTCATATCAGTCATAATGACATCTACAATCACAGAAAATTTTTTGAATTTTGTCCAATAGGTGGCGCTGTGGTACCCCAAAAATATTTTTGGCATGTTTCTCCCCATTTCTTTTGTAAAAAAACAAATGATCTCATCCAGTGTGTTCATTGAGTCAGTCAAATTTAGATGAGTATTTTAAAAAATGTTTTAAACTTATGCAAATTAGTAGAAATTTGCATAGTAAGTCCAACGTACTTTCGTTAACTCCTCCCGGCCGTCAAACTCAATCACATCACATCTTTCCCTGACAAGAGAGGAGGAGCGGCTGACCAAAAGATGTGAAGGGATTTTGGATAATTTGCTTATTTTTTTTAATATGATTTTTTTTTTAAATTTTGGAGAATGAAAAAGTTTTTTTAGAGTAACTTCAAAAGATTTTGACATTTTTCAAAGCTGTTCATAACAGTCATACCTAAGGTCAATTCAAGTGTATGTCCTGGTTTTCAACTTGATTAAACAATAGGGGGCGCTATAACTGGGAAGAAATTATACTGCTGAACTGGCTAAATGGATCTGCACGAAACTTAGTGGTTGTCATCACTATAGAGTCTTAAGATTACATTATCAATATGGTAATGATTTATCAAAGTGGGCGTGGCTTATGATCATTTAAAATTTCAAATTTGAAAAATTTCCTAAAAATCATTATTTGCATGTAAGAGGCTAAGATTTCCAGATTGTGTTAGCTGGATAGGCTAGAGCTTATGTCACGAAAGCCGCAGCTCCATGTTGAGGTTTACGCTTTATATTTATGAAAATACATTTTTAGGCTAGCAATTGTAGCGCAAATTCTGTATTCACAATCTTCTTGACATTTGCCATAAAGTTCACTCTTAGGTGGTTTATGAAACAAAAAAAAATGTCGTCTTGATTTGAGCTCCCCCTTGTGTTTAATTATAGGACATATTTTTGTCTACAGCAACTAACGCAAATATTATTTTATTGTAGGTACAATTTTACATTTATGACCCCAACAAAAATATAAAAAGAATTCTCACATCACAGAGGCAATCTCGGAATATTTTGAGATTTTTGTACGAAAGCATTGATTTTTAATGATTTTTTAACTTTTTGCCAGTTTTTCTGTATAGTTGGACAACAACGTAATTAATTTTTGTTAGAAAGTTTTTTAGGTATACAGTAAATATAAACCAATTACAACATTCAACATGTACCTATGGTGATCTGAGATTTTTCTATAAATTTTAGAAAGTAGCACTATTTTTTTATGAATATTTTAATTTTGACTGTGACCCTTACAGTTATATTTACTGATTTTTCTTCAAAAAAGCTTTGAGTCTACTGATTTAAAAACAACATCATATTATTCCACATGTCAACACTGCCATGTGAGAATATTTTGGTAATTTTATGATGAGTTATGTATTTTTCATGATTTTTTGAAACATTTGGTCAGTAAGTCACAAAATGAAACTCATTGTTTTTGTTGAAAATCAATTAAATCTAAAGACATTATCAAGTATTTATGTTGTTTGTAATATTCTGTTGATGTATAGATTATTGTTTGATAATCTCACTCATTAAATCTTCACGTTCTTTAATAAGGAAACAGTGGAATTCCATTGTAATCACGATTGAGAAGTCAGCCATGCCTCTGAAAGATGTGTATAGGATTTGCAGGTTTAATGACGTATCCTGAGTGTTACTTTCATTGCGCCGGTTGAAGTGAGCTGACGGGATGCCGGCGGGAGAACGTGTTTTTGGGGCGGGACCGCGTGAGGACTGGCGAAGGTGAGGGCGGGGCCGGGTGGGCGACTGGCGCTGGGGGCTTGGAACCCGTTGATAACTGCTTGCAGTTCTAGTTATTTATTATTCTTCTCCGCTACGTTTGTATGGGGGCAGGAGCCAGAAATTGCCAGGAAAAATCTGACATGGCAGTCTGATACAAAATCCTGACCGCTACTCAGATTCGAAAATTTGGACCCCGCGTCACCTAGGTGGCGCTATTGCGGAGGTCAACACGTTTCAGCTACTAGCTCCCAAACCGTAGGTCCTACAGTCATAAACTTTATATGTACATGATCCTTGGGTGATTCTCCATCTTTTTTGTATTGGCCACGCCCATTTCCGCCTAACTAGATTTTTTGCTAGATCGCAAAAAACTCAAAACTTACTTTTAATCACCTATTCGTCATTTTTCGTCGAATCAACTTCAAACTTCGTACATATGATCTATGGACTAAGATAAGTTGTGGTGATGAAGAAAAAGGCAGAAATATTGAAAATTGGGCTAATGACACCATGTCAAAATCAGTGTGCTAGCTAGCACATGTGGTAATTGATGATATCTTCACCATTTCTCAAGATAAATTGATGAGACTCTACACCCTTATGAAGTATGAGCGGTAAGCCCTATCTACCCGATTTTGTGTGGATTCACCAATAGGGGGCGCTAAAGAGTCAAAAAGTTTGTTTCAGCTAAACAGCTTGATGGATTTCCACAGAACTTGGCACATATGTTAATCATTGGACCCTTAAGCTATATTTTGAAAATGATTAAAAAGTGGGCGTGGCTTATAGGCTATAAATAGGCTTTAAACGTTTTCGCCCATTTACTCCTGAAAAATACATATTCTATACAGAAAATTACAATTCATATCAGTCATAATGACATCTACAATCACAGAAAATTTTTTGAATTTTGTCCAATAGGTGTCGCTGTGGTACCCCAAAAATATTTTTGGCATGTTTCTCCCCATTACTTTCGTATAAAAACAAATGATCTCATCCAGTATGTTCATTGAGTCAGTCAAATTTAGATGAGTATTTTAAAAAATGTTTTAAACTTATGCAAATTAGTAGAAATTTGCATAGTAAGTCCAACGTACTTTCGTTAACTCCTCCCGGCCGTCAAACTCAATCACATCACATCTTTCCCTGACAAGAGAGGAGGAGCGGCTGACCAAAAGATGTGAAGGGATTTTGGATAATTTGCTTATTTTTTTTAATATGATTTTTTTTTTAAATTTTGGAGAATGAAAAAGTTTTTTTAGAGTAACTTCAAAAGATTTTGACATTTTTCAAAGCTGTTCATAACAGTCATACCTAAGGTCAATTCAAGTGTATGTCCTGGTTTTCAACTTGATTAAACAATAGGGGGCGCTATAACTGGGAAGAAATTATACTGCTGAACTGGCTAAATGGATCTGCACGAAACTTAGTGGTTGTCATCACTATAGAGTCTTAAGATTACATTATCAATATGGTAATGATTTATCAAAGTGGGCGTGGCTTATGATCATTTAAAATTTCAAATTTGAAAAATTTCCTAAAAATCATTATTTGCATGTAAGAGGCTAAGATTTCCAGATTGTGTTAGCTGGATAGGCTAGAGCTTATGTCACGAAAGCCGCAGCTCCATGTTGAGGTTTACGCTTTATATTTATGAAAATACATTTTTAGGCTAGCAATTGTAGCGCAAATTCTGTTCTCACAACCTTCTTGTAATTTGCTACAAAGTTCACTCTTAGGTGGTTTATGAAACAAAAAAAATGTCGTCTTGATATGAGCTCCCCCTTGTGTTTAATTTTAGGACATATTTTTGTCTACAGACACTAATGCAAATATTATTTTATTGTAAGTACAGTTTTACATTTATGACCCCAACAAAAATATAAGAAGAATTCTCACGTCACAGAGGCAACCTGGGAATATTTTGAGATTTCTGTACAAAAGCATAGATTTTTAATTAATTTTTAACTTTTTACCAGTTTTTCTGTATAGTTGGACAACAACGTAATTAATTTTTGTTAGAAAACTTTTTAGGTATACAGTAAATATAAGCCATTTACAACATTCCACACGTACCTATGGTGATCTGAGATTTTTCTCCTAATTATAGAAAGTAGCACTATTTTTTTATGAATATTTAAATTTTTGTTGTGACCTTTATAGTTATATTTCCTAATTTTTCTTCAAAAAAGCTTTGAGTCAACTGATTTAAAAACAACATCATATTATTCCGCATGTTAACACTGCCATGTGAGAATATTTTGGTAATTTTATGATGATTTATGTATTTTTCATGATTTTTTAAAACAATTGATCAGTAAGTCACAAAATGAAACTCATTGTTTTTGTTGAAAATCTATTAAATCTAAAGACATTATCAAGTCTTTATGTTATTTGTAATATTCTGTTGATGTATAGATGATTGTTTGATAATCTCACTCATTAAATCTTCACGTTCTTTAATAAGGAAACAGTGGAATTCCATTGTAATCACGATTGAGAAGTGAGCCATGCCTCTGAAAGATATGTGTATAGGCTTTGCAGGTTTAATGACGTATCCTGAGTGTTACTTTCATTGCGCCGGTTGAAGTGAGCTGACGGGACGCCGGCGGGAGAACGTGTTTTTGGGGCGGGACCGCGTGAGGACTGGCGAAGTTGAGGGCGGGGCGGGTGGGCGACTGGCGCTGGGGGCTTGGAACCCGTTGATAACTGCTTGCAGTTCTAGTTATTTATTATTAGGGTTCCAAGCCCAAAGGGCAGGGAACCCTATTGTTTTTCTACGGATTTTTCATTATTTATTATTTATTATTAGGGTTCCAAGCCCAAAGGGCAGGGAACCCTATTGTTTTTCTACGGATTTTTCATTATTTATTATTTATTATTTATTATTATTATTCTTCTCCGCTGTGTCTGTATGGGCGCAAGAGCCTGAAATTGCCAGGGAAAATCTGACATGGCAGTCTGATAGAAAATCCTGACCGCTACTCAGATTCGAAAATTTGGACCCCGCGTCACCTAGGTGGCGCTATTGCGGAGGTCAACACGTTTTAGTTACTAGCTCCCAAACCGTAGGTCCTATAGTCAAAAACTTCATATGTCCATGATCCTTGGATGATTCTCCATCTTTTTTGTATTGGCCACGCCCATTTCCGCCTAACTAGATTTTTTGCTAGATCGCAAAAAACGCAAAACTTACTTTTAATCACCTATTCATCATTTTTTGTCGAATCAACTTCAAACTTCGTACATGTGATCTATGGACTAAGCTAAGTTGTTGTGATGAAGAAAAATGCAGAAATATTGAAAATTGGGCTAATGACACCATGTCAAAATCAGCGCGCTAGCTAGCACATGTGGTAATTGATGATATCTTCACCATTTCTCAAGATAAACTGATGAGACTCTAGACCCTTATGAAGTATGAGCGGTAAGCCCTATCTACCCCATTTTGTTTGGATTCACCAATAGGGGGCGCTAAAGAGTCAAAAAGTTTGTTTGAGCTAAACGGCTTGATGGATTTCCCCAGAACTTGGCACATATGTTAGTCATCGGACCCTTAAGCTACATTTTGAAAATGATTAAAAAGTGGGCGTGGCTTATAGGCTTTAAAATTTTTCGCCCTTTTACTCATGAAAAATATATATTCTAAACAGAAAATTACAATTCTTATCAGTCATAGTGACATCTACAATCACAGAAAATTTTTTGAATTTTGTCCAATAGGTGGCGCTGTGGTACCCCAAAAATATTTTTGGCATGTTTCTCCCCATTTTTTTCGTAAACAAACAAATGATCTCATCCAGTATGTTCATTGAGTCAGTCAAATTTAGATGAGTATTTTAAAAAGTGTTTTAAACTTATGCTAATTAGTAGAAATTTGCATAGTATGTCAAACGTACTTTCGTTAACTCCTCCCGGCCGTCAAACTCAATCACATCACAACTTTCCCTGACAAGAGAGGAGGAGCGGCTGACCAAAAGTTGTGAAGGGATTTTGGATAATTTGCTTATTTTTTTTTATATGATTTTTTAAAATAATTTTTTGGGAATGAAAAAGTTTTTTTAGCGTAACTTCAAAAGATTTTGACAATTTTCAAAGCTGTTCATAACAGCCATACCTAAGGTCAATTCAAGTGTATGTCCTGGTTTTCAACTTGATTAAACAATAGGGGGCGCTATAACTGGGAAGAAATTATACTGCTGAACTGGCTAAATGGATCTGCACGAAACTTAGTGGTTATCATCACTATAGAGTCTTAAGACCACAATATCAATATGGTAATGATTGATCAAAGTGGGCGTGGTTTATGATCATTTAAAATTTCAAATTTGAAAAATTTCCTAAAAATCACTATTTGCATGTAACAGGCTAAGATTTCCAGATTGTCTTAACTGGATAGGCTAGAGCTTAGGTCACGAAAGCCGCAGCTCCACGAAGAGGTGTGCGCTTTATATTTACGAAAATAAATTTTTAGGCTAGCAATTGTAGCGCAAATTCTGTTCTCACAATCTTCTTGTAATTTGCCAAAAAGTTCACTCTTAGGTGGTTTATGAAACAAAAAAAATGTCGTCTTGATTTGAGCTCCCCCTAGTGTTTAATTGTAGGACATATTTTTGTCTACAGCCACTAATGCAAATATTATTTTATTGTAAGTACAGTTTTACATTTATGACCCCATCAAAAATATGAGAAGAATTCTCACATCACAGAAGCAACCTGGGAATATTTTGAGATTTCTATACAAAAGCATAGATTTTTAATGAATTTTTAACTTTTTACCAGTTTTTCTGTATAGTTGGACAACAAAGTAATTAATATTTGTTTTAGAAAGCTTTTTAGGTATACAGTAAATATAAGCCATTTACAACATTCCACATGTACCTATGGTGATCTGAGATTTTTCTCCTAATTTTAGAAAGTAGCACTATTTTTTTATGAATATTTTAATTTTTGTTGTGACCTTTATAGTTATATTTCCCAATTTTTTCTTCAAAAAAGCTTTGAGTCTACTGATTTAAAAACAACATCATAGTATTCCGCATGTTAACACTGCCATGTGAGAATATTTTGGTAATTTTAGGATGATTTGTGTATTTTTCATGATTTTTTAAAACATTTGGTCAGTAAGTCACAAAATGAAACTCATAGTTTTTGTTGAAAATCTTTTAAATCTAAAGACATTATCAAGGATTTATGCTATTTGTAATATTCCGTTGATGTATAGATATTGTTTGATAATCTCACTCATTAAATCTTCACGTTCTTTAATAAGGAAACAGTGGAATTCCATTGTAACCACGATTGAGAAGTCAGCCATGCCTCTGAAAGATATGTGTATAGGCTTTGCCGGTTTAATGACGTATCCTGAGTGTTAGTTTCATTGCGCCGGTTGAAGTGAGCTGACGGGACGCCGGCGGGAGAACGTGTTTTTGGGGCTGGACCGCGTGAGGACTGGCGAAGTTGAGGGCGGGGCGGGTGGGCGACTGGCGCTGGGGGCTTGGAACCCGTTGATAACTGCTTGCAGTTCTAGTTAGGGTTCCAAGCCCAAAGGGCAGGGAACCCTATTGTTTTTCTACGGATTTTTCATTATTTATTATTTATTATTTATTATTATTATTCTTCTCCGCTGTGTCTGTATGGGCGCAAGAGCCTGAAATTGCCAGGGAAAATCTGACATGGCAGTCTGATAGAAAATCCTGACCGCTACTCAGATTCGAAAATTTGGACCCCGCGTCACCTAGGTGGCGCTATTGCGGAGGTCAACACGTTTTAGTTACTAGCTCCCAAACCGTAGGTCCTATAGTCAAAAACTTCATATGTCCATGATCCTTGGATGATTCTCCATCTTTTTTGTATTGGCCACGCCCATTTCCGCCTAACTAGATTTTTTGCTAGATCGCAAAAAACGCAAAACTTACTTTTAATCACCTATTCATCATTTTTTGTCGAATCAACTTCAAACTTCGTACATGTGATCTATGGACTAAGCTAAGTTGTTGTGATGAAGAAAAATGCAGAAATATTGAAAATTGGGCTAATGACACCATGTCAAAATCAGCGCGCTAGCTAGCACATGTGGTAATTGATGATATCTTCACCATTTCTCAAGATAAACTGATGAGACTCTAGACCCTTATGAAGTATGAGCGGTAAGCCCTATCTACCCCATTTTGTTTGGATTCACCAATAGGGGGCGCTAAAGAGTCAAAAAGTTTGTTTGAGCTAAACGGCTTGATGGATTTCCCCAGAACTTGGCACATATGTTAGTCATCGGACCCTTAAGCTACATTTTGAAAATGATTAAAAAGTGGGCGTGGCTTATAGGCTTTAAAATTTTTCGCCCTTTTACTCATGAAAAATATATATTCTAAACAGAAAATTACAATTCTTATCAGTCATAGTGACATCTACAATCACAGAAAATTTTTTGAATTTTGTCCAATAGGTGGCGCTGTGGTACCCCAAAAATATTTTTGGCATGTTTCTCCCCATTTTTTTCGTAAACAAACAAATGATCTCATCCAGTATGTTCATTGAGTCAGTCAAATTTAGATGAGTATTTTAAAAAGTGTTTTAAACTTATGCTAATTAGTAGAAATTTGCATAGTATGTCAAACGTACTTTCGTTAACTCCTCCCGGCCGTCAAACTCAATCACATCACAACTTTCCCTGACAAGAGAGGAGGAGCGGCTGACCAAAAGTTGTGAAGGGATTTTGGATAATTTGCTTATTTTTTTTTATATGATTTTTTAAAATAATTTTTTGGGAATGAAAAAGTTTTTTTAGCGTAACTTCAAAAGATTTTGACAATTTTCAAAGCTGTTCATAACAGCCATACCTAAGGTCAATTCAAGTGTATGTCCTGGTTTTCAACTTGATTAAACAATAGGGGGCGCTATAACTGGGAAGAAATTATACTGCTGAACTGGCTAAATGGATCTGCACGAAACTTAGTGGTTATCATCACTATAGAGTCTTAAGACCACAATATCAATATGGTAATGATTGATCAAAGTGGGCGTGGTTTATGATCATTTAAAATTTCAAATTTGAAAAATTTCCTAAAAATCACTATTTGCATGTAACAGGCTAAGATTTCCAGATTGTCTTAACTGGATAGGCTAGAGCTTAGGTCACGAAAGCCGCAGCTCCACGAAGAGGTGTGCGCTTTATATTTACGAAAATAAATTTTTAGGCTAGCAATTGTAGCGCAAATTCTGTTCTCACAATCTTCTTGTAATTTGCCAAAAAGTTCACTCTTAGGTGGTTTATGAAACAAAAAAAATGTCGTCTTGATTTGAGCTCCCCCTAGTGTTTAATTGTAGGACATATTTTTGTCTACAGCCACTAATGCAAATATTATTTTATTGTAAGTACAGTTTTACATTTATGACCCCATCAAAAATATGAGAAGAATTCTCACATCACAGAAGCAACCTGGGAATATTTTGAGATTTCTATACAAAAGCATAGATTTTTAATGAATTTTTAACTTTTTACCAGTTTTTCTGTATAGTTGGACAACAAAGTAATTAATATTTGTTTTAGAAAGCTTTTTAGGTATACAGTAAATATAAGCCATTTACAACATTCCACATGTACCTATGGTGATCTGAGATTTTTCTCCTAATTTTAGAAAGTAGCACTATTTTTTTATGAATATTTTAATTTTTGTTGTGACCTTTATAGTTATATTTCCCAATTTTTTCTTCAAAAAAGCTTTGAGTCTACTGATTTAAAAACAACATCATAGTATTCCGCATGTTAACACTGCCATGTGAGAATATTTTGGTAATTTTAGGATGATTTGTGTATTTTTCATGATTTTTTAAAACATTTGGTCAGTAAGTCACAAAATGAAACTCATAGTTTTTGTTGAAAATCTTTTAAATCTAAAGACATTATCAAGGATTTATGCTATTTGTAATATTCCGTTGATGTATAGATATTGTTTGATAATCTCACTCATTAAATCTTCACGTTCTTTAATAAGGAAACAGTGGAATTCCATTGTAACCACGATTGAGAAGTCAGCCATGCCTCTGAAAGATATGTGTATAGGCTTTGCCGGTTTAATGACGTATCCTGAGTGTTAGTTTCATTGCGCCGGTTGAAGTGAGCTGACGGGACGCCGGCGGGAGAACGTGTTTTTGGGGCTGGACCGCGTGAGGACTGGCGAAGTTGAGGGCGGGGCGGGTGGGCGACTGGCGCTGGGGGCTTGGAACCCGTTGATAACTGCTTGCAGTTCTAGTTAGGGTTCCAAGCCCAAAGGGCAGGGAACCCTATTGTTTTTCTACGGATTTTTCATTATTTATTATTCATTATTCTTCTCCGCTAAAACTATATGGGCGCAAGAGCCTGAAATTGCCAGGGAAAATCTGACATGGCAGTCTGATAGAAAATCCTGACCGCTACTCAGATTCGAAAATTTGGACCCCGCGTCACCTAGGTGGCGCTATTGCGGAGGTCAACACGTTTCCGCTACTAGCTCCCAAACCATAGGTCCTACAGTCAAAAACTTTATATGTACATGATCCTTGGATAATTCTGCACGTAGTTTGTATTGGCCACGCCCATTTCCGCCTAACTAGATTTTTTGCTAGATCGCAAAAAACGCAAAACTTACTTTTAATCACCTATTCGTCATTTTTCGTCGAATCAACTTCAAACTTCGTACATGTGATCTATGGACTAAGGTAAGTTGTTGTGGTGAAGAAAAATGCAGAAATATTGAAAATTGGGCTAATGACACCATGTCAAAATCAGTGCGCTAGCTAGCACATGTGGTAATTGATGATATCTTGACCATTTCTCAAGATAAATTGATGAGACTCTAGACCCTTATGAAGTATGAGCGGTAAGCCCTACCTACCCCATTTTGTTTGGATTCACCAATAGGGGGCGCTAAAGAGTCAAAAAGTTTGTTTCAGCTAAACGGCTTGATGGATTTCCACAGAACTTGGCATATATGTTAATCATCGGACCCTTAAGCTATATTTTGAAAATGATTAAAAAGTGGGCGTGGCTTATAGGCTTTAAAAATTTACGCCCTTTTACTCATGAAAAATACATATTCTATACAGAAAATTACAATTCATATCAGTCATAGTGACATCTACAATCACAGAAATTTTTTTGAATTTTGTCCAATAGGTGGCGCTGTGGTACCCCAAAAATATTTTTGGCATGGTTCTCCCCATTTCTTTCGTAAAAAAACAAATGATCTCATCCAGTGTGTTCATTGAGTCAGTCAAATTTAGATGAGTATTTTAAAAAATGTTTTAAACTTATGCAAATTAGAGAAATTTGCATAGTAAGTCCAACGTACTTTCGTTAACTCCTCCCGGCCGTCAAACTCAATCACATCACAACTTTCCCTGACAAGAGAGGAGGAGCGGCTGACCAAAAGATGTGAAGGGATTTTGGATAATTAGCTTATTTTTTTTAATATGATTTTTTAAAATAATTTTTTGGGAATGAAAACGTTTTTTTAGCGTAACTTCAAAAGACTTTGACATTTTTCAAAGCTGTTCATAACAATCATACCTAAGGTCAATTCAAGTGTATGTCCTGGTTTTCACCTTGATTAAACAATAGGGGGCGCTATAACTGGGAAGAAATTATATTGCTGAACCAGCTAAATGGATCTGCACGAAACTTAGTGGTTGTCATCACTATAGAGTCTTAAGACTACATTATCAATATGGTAATGATTGATCAAAGTGGGCGTGGTTTATGATCATTTAAAATTTCAAATTTGAAAAATTTCCTAAAAATCACAATTTGCATGTAAGAGGCTAAGATTTCCAGATTGTGTTAACTGGATTGGCTAGAGCTTATGTCACGAAAGCCGCAGCTCCATGAAGAGGTTTGCGCTTTATATTTACGAAAATACATTTTTAGGCTAGCAATTGTAGCGCAAATTCTGTTCTCACAATCTTCTTGTAATTTGCCACAAAGTTCACTCTTAGGTGGTTTATGAAAGAAAAAAAATGTCGTATTGATTTGAGCTCCCCCTTGTGTTTAATTGTAGGACATATTTTTGTCTACAGCCACTAATGCAAATATTATTTTATTGTAAGTACAGTTTTACATTTATGACCCCAACAAAAATATAAGAAGAATTCTCACATCACAGAGGCAACCTGGGAATATTTTGAGATTTCTGTACAAAAGCATAGATTTTTTATGAATTTTTAACTTTTTACCAGTTTTTCTGTATAGTTGGACAACAACGTAATTAATTTTTGTTAGAAAGTTTTTTTTAGGTATACAGTAAATATAAGCCATTTACAACATTCCACATGTACCTATGGTGATCTGAGATTTTTCTCCTAATTTTAGAAAGTAGCACTATTTTTTTATGAATATTTGAATTTTTGTTGTGACCTTTATAGTTATATTTCCCAATTTTTCTTCAAAAAAGCTTTGAGTCTACTGATTTAAAAACAACATCATATTATTCGGCATGTTAACACTGCCATGTGAGAATATTTTGGTAATTTTAGGATGATTTGTGTATTTTTCATGATTTTTTAAAACATTTGGTCAGTAAGTCACAAAATGAAACTCGTAGTTTTTGTTGAAAATCTTTTAAATCTAAAGACATTATCAAGTATTTATGTTATTTGTAATATTCTGTTGATGTATAGATCATTGTTTGATAATCTCACTCATTAAATCTTCACGTTCTTTAATAAGGAAACAGTGGAATTCCATTGTAATCACGGTTGAGAAGTCAGCCATGCCTCTGAAAGATATGTGTATAGGCTTTGCAGGTTTAATGACGTATCCTGAGTGTTACTTTCATTGCGCCGGTTGAAGTGAGCTGACGGGACGCCGGCGGGAGAACGTGTTTTTGGGGCGGGACCGCGTGAGGACTGGCAAAGTTGAGGGCGGGGCGGGTGGGCGACTGGCGCTGGGGGCTTGGAACCCGTTGATAACTGCTTGCAGTTCTAGTTTATTATTATTATTCTTCTCCGCTGTGTCTGTATGGGCGCAAGAGCCTGAAATTGCCAGGGAAAATCTGACATGGCAGTCTGATAGAAAATCCTGCCCGCTACTCAGATTCGAGAATTTGGACCCCGCGTCACCTAGGTGGCGCTATTGCGGAGGTCAACACGTTTGAGGTACTAGCTCCCAAACCGTAGGTCCTACAGTCAAAAACTTTATATGTACATGATCCTTGATTGATTCTCCATCTTTTTTGTATTGGCCACGCCCATTTCCGCCTAACTAGATTTTTTGCTAGATCGCAAAAAATGCAAAACTTAGTTTTAATCACCTATTCGACATTTTTCGTCGAATCAACTTCAACCTTCGTACATGTTATCTGTGGACTAAGGTAAGTTGTTGTGATGAAGAAAAATGCAGAAATATTGAAAATTGGGCTAATGACACCATGTCAAAATCAGTGCGCTAGCTAGCACATGTGGTAATTGATGGTATCTTCACCATTTCTCAAGATAAATTGATGAGACTCTAGACCCTTATGAAGGATGAGCGGTAAGCCCTATCTACCCCATTTTGTTTGGATTCACCAATAGGGGGCGCTAAAGAGTCAAAAAGTTTGTTTCAGCTAAACGGCTTGATGGATTTCCACAGAACTTGGCAGATATGTTAATCATCGGACCCTTAAGCTATATTTTGAAAATGATTAAAAAGTGGGCGTGGCTTATAGGCTTTAAAAATTTTCGCCCTTTTACTCATGAAAAATACATATTCTATACAGAAAATTACAATTCTTATCAGTTATAGTGACATCTACAACCACAGACATTTTTTTGAATTTTGTCCAATAGGTGGCGCTGTGGTACCCCAAAAATATTTTTGGCATGTTTCTCCCCATTTCTTTCGTAAAAAAACAAATGATCTCATCCAGTGTGTTCATTGAGTCAGTCAAATTTTGATGAGTATTTTAAAAAATGTTTTAAACTTATGCAAATTAGTAGAAATTTGCATAGTAAGTCCAACGTACTTTCGTTAACTCCTCTCGGCCGTCAAACTCAATCACATCACAACTTTCCCTGACAAGAGAGGAGGAGCGGCTGACCAAAAGATGTGAAGGGATTTTCGATAATTTGCTTATTTTTTTTAATATGATTTTTTAAAATAATTTTTTGGGAATGAAAAAGTTTTTTTAGCGTAACTTCAAAAGATTTTGACATTTTTCAAAGCTGTTCATAACAGCCATACCTAATGTCAATTCAAGTGTATGTCCTGGTTTTCAACTTGATTAAACAATAGGGGGCGCTATAACTGGGAAGAAATTATACTGCTGAACCGGCTAAATGGATCTGCACGGAACTTAGTGGCTGTCATCACTATAGAGTCTTAAGACTACATTATCAATATGGTAATGATTGATCAAAGTGGGCGTGGTTTATGATCATTTAAAATTTCAAATTTGAAAAATTTTCTAAAAATCACTATTTGCATGTAAGAGGCTAAGATTTCCAGATTGTGTTAACTGGATAGGCTAGAGCTTATGTCACGAAAGCCGCATCTCCACGAAGAGGTTTGCGCTTTATATTTACGAAAATACATTTTTAGGCTAGCAATTGTAGCGCAAATTCTGTTCTCACAATCTTCTTGTAATTAGCCACAAAGTTCACTCTTAGGTGGTTTATGAAATAAAAAAAATATCGTCTTGATTTGAGCTCCCCCTAGTGTTTAATTATAGGACATATTTTTGTTTATAGCCACTAATGCAAATATTATTTTATCGTAAGAAAAATGTAATGGTTATGATCCTTAAAAAATATAAGCAGAATATTCATATCACAGAGGTAATCTGGGAATATTTTGAGATTTCTGGCCAAAAGCATAGATTTTTAATGAATTTTTAATTTTTTGCCAGTTTTTGTGTACAGTTGGACAACAACGTAATTAATTTTTGTTAGAAAGTTTTTTAGGTATACAGTAAATATAAGCCATTTACAACATTCCACATGTACCTATGGTGATCTGAGATTTTTCTGTTAATTTTAGAAAGTAGCTTTATTTTTTTATGAATATTTTAATTTTTGTTGTGACCCTAAGAGTTATATTTACCAATTTTTCTTCAAAAAAGCTTTGAGTCTACTGATTTCAAAACAACATCATATCATTCCGCATGTTAACACTGCCATGTGAGAATATTTTGGTAATTTTATGATGATTTATGTATTTTTCATGATTTTTTAAAACATTTGGTCAGTAAGTCACAAAATGAAACTCATAGTTTTTGTTGGAAATCTATAAAATCTAAAGTTATTATCAAGTATTTATGTTATTTGTAATATTCTGTTGATGTATAGATTATTGTTTGGTAATCTTTAGATCAAATATGCATTTTATAATGAAGTTTTTGTTTTGGACTCTTTCATCCATTCAACCACCCAGCCACATGCTGGTGGGAATGGCCTACAATGTAGCCACACCTTCTCTGAGGTGCACTGAGAGACGAGGCAGCATTTTCTGGTCAGAGTTGGTATTGATCCTTCAACCTGTTGATTACCGCACATGCCGCTCCACTTCCTGAGCTAATTCTGTCCCATGCAGAACATGATTTCGCTCATTAAATCTTCACGTTCTTTGATAAGGAGACAGTGGAATTTGATTGTAATCACGATTGAGAAGTCAGCCATGCCTGTGAAAGATATGTGTATACGCTAAGCAATAAGTTTTATGACGTATCCTAAATGTTACTTTCATTTCGCCGGTTGTAGTGAGCTGACGGGACGCCGGCGGGAGAACGTGTTTTTGGGGCGGGACCGCGTGAGGAGTGGGGAAGTTGAGGGCGGGGCCGGGTGGACTCCCCGCCGTGAGACACAGAGAAATTACTCTGACAAATATCACAAAAGAATCTATCTGAGTCACCATGAAAAGGTTTTACCCAGGAATAAATGCTCTCCCAGTCACTGTTGTATTAGCAATTACTTTTTTACTCTGTGCTCATTTCTCCTCACCTCCTCTCCCTCTCCTTTCCTTTTTTTCTGGTTTGTTTTGGGGGTTTGTGCGGATGAGCGCTTTGAACCTGTTAATGTCCCACCTCCTTGTTTGATTAACAGCCACTGCTGGCAGCATACAACCCGTATGCCAGATTTACCGAGAGTCTGTCAGTTATACGGGACATTTTCCCAATTTGCGAGACGTGTAAAATATAATGAAAATGCGGGACTGTCGCATACAAAGCGGGACATCTGGTCACCCTGGACACCTGCAGTCCTAAATAGAGAAAATCAGAGGTCACAGGTGACAGAAAAAGCAATAAACACATTTTTACATTTATCCACATGAGAAGATAAAAATTATATTCTTCACACAAACTATTTTATTTGTTCTTTAAACGTGTCAACTGTGTAAATCCCTGAATGTAAAACTTTACTTTTTACAGCAGAACACACGATAAACTACTGTGGTCATGTGTAAACAGCTTCACTCTTCATCTCTATGCTTAATAAAAACACTCTGTTGTCCCCCAAAACAAATGACAAGTGTAATTTCACACACAGACACACACACACACACACAGACACACACACACACACAGACACACACACACACACAAACACACACACACACACACACACACACACACACACCGGAATAACTACGGGACCCGCTATACAAGCTCGTTCTGGCTGATTTCTACTTAAAATGTAATTCAAAAAACAAAAATACAAATGAAAACTGTCTATAAACTGAACCACTTAAAGCTTTTTAGTTTTCGACCACTACTTTTTAAACAAACTTACATTTAAAACTTTGCAGCTTTCCACATTTTCCTTGTGAAAAATCCAACAGCCGGCGCACAAAGCATGTTGGGACAGCCTTGCTCTGTGAGGATACAACAGACCCATCCTCGAAATGTGGGTGGAGCAAGGATGCATTTGAGGATGTGAAACTGAGTATTCTTGGAATTCGGACAGTACTAGTTGCTGCGCTGTGATGTCATCGACACCAAAATGCGTCCTTACTAGCATCCTGCCCCTGGATTTGGACACATCCTTAAAGAACTGTTAACGGTTCAAGGTGTGGGTTCTTTAAAGCTAATATTTCTACTGATTTTCACACATTGCTTACCGTGCAAGGTCTGATTTACAATAAACTTAGAAAGCACTGGAAAGTACAAACCATAGACATGATTTATAGATTATAAAATATTGTACTGAACATTCTACCACTAGGTCACCTTCTCAGTGGCTTAGTGGTAGACTGTCAACCCTGGGACTGGGAGATCAAGGTTCAAATCGGTTTAGGTCATACTAAAGAGTTTATAAATGGAACCCAATGCCTCCCTGACTGACACTTTAAGGGCTTGGATTGGAGGGCTAAACCACTAAATAGTTCCTGAGCACAGCCACTGCTGCAGTTCACTGCTCCTCACAGGCAGGGGTCAAATGTTGAGATGTAACTTCACCAGTGTGTGATGATGACTAATGGGACTTTAACTTTATAAAGGATCACTGGCATTATGTCAGTTTGCTGACAAGAATCTGACATTTATCAAAACAAATCTAGGCAGATATCAATCATTTATGGTTAGACAAAGTCTGGACTGGTACATCTGCATTGCTGTGACAAAGATGAGGCTTTTTCTAAGCACTGGTGCCATCAGTCCCTCCGACCACCACCAGCAGGTAAGGTGGGTAAGGTGTCTCACCCAAGAACACAACAGCAGTATTTTCTGGTCAAAGCTTGGATCGAACCTGCAAACTTCTTATTAGTGGACAACCCGCTCTGCCTCCTGAGCTACTGTTGTCAGTTTCACTTCAGACTTAGTTAAATTCTTTATTCTTTTTTCTGAGACTATAATTAAAATATTTCCAATTTGTTTTAAAGATTTATTTCATGTATTATTCTGATAGCTTAATTAAAATATACATTTTTGTGGCTTACTCTCTTTAAACATCCCAATACATGGAATAGTTTATCTATCTTACTGATCTCACAAAGAAGATAAAGCAGCCTGAAGGACTTGAGTCATTTCTTTGAGATTTACAGTGAAAAAAGCAATGATATCCAAATGGTGCTGACTGAAAAGTGTCTGAATAATTCCCAATTGTTGTGTCTGCTGTATTTTGCATCTGTTTCTATTAAAACTGTGAAATACTGTTAAAACTATGTGATTCCATTAAATTTACTCAAACTTACATGAAAATTACAGTACTATGCTGCAAGCATGTTTTAGAGGTATTTTACTGTTGATTTGACTGTAATATGCTATGGGATAATGTAAGTTATTTAATATTCTATGGTAGGATGTGAAACAGAAACCCCTTGTGGATATTTGTGTTCTACATGTAGACTTCTGTTACAGTTATTCATCTACTGGACATTTGTGAAGCTGCATTTGCAAGGTTTAGAATCCCTCTTGATAAACTGATGCTTAATTGGATATTTGGTTTGTGTTCAGAAATGGCTCTCTTTGTGAACAAGTTCGTTATTACATTTTGGTGTTTAATTTTTAAAGAGTACCATGGTGAACATTTGCTTGTTGCATCAGTTTGTGTTCACAATAATCTCCCACAGTGAAAGATAATTTGTTACATGCCACTGTATTTTGTGCAGTGGAGACATTAATGTGTTGGAGATTTTTGTAGATTCCTTATTTGAGGAAAATGTGTATGTGTTGTTAATTGTATGACATGTTAATATTTATGAGGTTAATTTAAGTGCTTGATTTGTGTTGATCTTTCTTAACTGCAGCAAGGTGGATTATATTATATAACTTTATCTATACAATTTTTAAATAATCCTCAGCATTTTTGTTTATTTTGCGAAAAAAGTGTAATTAATTACATTAAAAAATGTAAGCTGAATTCCCAAAACTGTTTAAAGTATTTAAAGTCACTATAACACAGATTAGTAGATTTAAATATCAGTATATCACATTTACATCCTAATAAAATTAGAACTAGACAAAAGTTAAAACTTGAGCAGTTACAGTTCAAAAGGAGCAGCGAAAAGAGAAAAAGTTTTCAATGTTAATGTAAAAGTTGCTGGAGTTGGAGCAAATTTTGAGTCTTAATATTAGAACTACCAGGATTTTCTGACCCCCTCAGCTCTACCAGAGGTAGCCAAATGGCTCCTTGGTTTGAAAATCACAACTCAGCCACTGACAATTAGCTGCCTTTCATTTGTAAATGTAGCCATTCTCTGTGCAGAGCACAGACAACAGCCCATTGGAATGTGGAGGAATGCTGGGGAGCAGAAAATTTTCAGTCATTTAGGTTGGCCTCATTTTGTTAGCCTCTTTAGCCCATTAGCCCTGGTAGAAAATGATTCACAAGCTCTTTTTATAAGACACACTGTGCTGGCAAATCTGCGTAACATTACCATGTGTTTTATAAACGATGTTGTGCGATTTTTGCTGCATTTGTTGTGCCTTGCTTGGTAGTAATATTGCGGTAATCGTCTGTGCTATAAACAGGGATTGCGCATTGCCACAACAGAGGAAGATGTCAAATGACATAGCAAATGTGCGGCGAATTGGAGTGACATAAGATCTGTGAACTTCTGTCTTTACATTCAGAGGCAGAAGTAGCCAGACAATTCTCAGGAACTGTGACGGACAGCCACCTCTTTGAGGGTTTGTCTAAAAAACTCAAGGAGCATGACTTCAGCAGAGACAGAGAACAGATCACGTCAAAGCTCAAACGATTGGAGAAGTTTCGCTTTTCACTGTTTCTTTTTACATGCAATTGCAGCCAGGTAACCTGAAAAATAAATCCTGTTCAGATGTAGCTGATCACCTGAAGCCTTTTCAAGAGTCTGGCTTGTTTTCAACACCTGAGAAGCAGCTTCATCACAGCTGTTATGAACCTTCTTATGGAACCTGGAAAATCAGTTTTTAGTTTTTTTTTTTAGTTTATTTATTTGTCATATGCAAGTTAGCACAGGGTCAACATTGCAATGAAACGTGTATGACGAGCAGCGGTCTCTCAGCAACATGATACAGGAGAAAATATAATAAAATATAATAAAATATAATAAAATAAAGCAAAAAAATATAGTAAGGAGCAAAATATTAGAGAGACATGGTAAAAGGGAAAAGATGACTAAATATATATGTGTCAATAAAGAAAATCCTGAAAAGAAATATGACGGGAGGGCAGATGGGATATTGCACAGGAATGAGCTGCAGAAAATTACAGTATTGCACTTTAGATATAAATTACAGTATTGCAGGATATAAATTATGCAGGATATAGATTACAGTGTTGCACTTTGGATATAAATTACAATAACAATAAAGTGAAGTGACCAGTACGGATTAAATATAGTACTTGTGAAGCTGCAGGGTAGCTTCTGAGTCCTGTGTTGTGTGTGTTTAGGTGTTGTGGTTGAGGTGTCGTATGGCTTGATGATAGAAACTGTTTTTAAGTCTTGTAGTCCGAGCAGACAGACTCCTGTAACGTCTGCCAGATGGTAACAAGGAGAACAGCTGATGTGCCGGGTGGCTGTGGTCCTTGATGATGCTGTGTGCTTTCCGGAGGCATCGTTGGAGATAAATGTCCTGAATGGCAGGAAGCCTCATGCCAGTGATGTGCTCTGCTGCTTTCACCACCCTCTGTAGTGATTTACGGCTGCTGGCAGAGCAGCTTCCGTACCACACTGTGATGCAGCTCGTCAGCAAGCTCTCAATTGCACACCTGTAGAAATTTGAGATGAAACAGGCGCTCACGCCAAACTTCCTCAGCCTCCTCAGGAAGTAAAGCCGCTGGCGAGCTTTCCTGATAGTAGTGTCTGTGTGAAGGGTCCAGGAGAAGTCCTCAGTGATGTTGACTCCAAGGAACTTGAAGCTGCTGACCCTTTCGACCTCGACCCCGTTGATGCGGATGGGTTGGTGTTCCCTGACTGGTCGTTTCCGGTAGTCCACTATCATTTCTCTGGTTTTGCTGATGTTGAGAGTCAGGTTATTTTCCAGGCACCACTCGTACAGTGCCATCACCTCCTCTCTATAGGCCGTCTCATCATCCCCTGTGATGAGGCCTATGATGGTTGTGTCATCCGCAAACTTGATGGTGATGCTGGTCTCATGTTTAGCAACACAGTCGTGTGTGAACAGGGAATATAGGAGGGGGCTAAGCACACAACCCTGGGGCGTACCTGTGTTTAGGATGAGTGATGAGGAAGTGTGCTTACCAACTCTCACCACCTGGGGCCTGTCTTTGAGGAAGTTTAGAATCCAACTGCAGATCGGTGTTCCCAGCCCAAGGTCGACGAGCTTCGTGGCAAGTCTTGAGGGGATGATGGTGTTAAATGCCGAGCTGTAGTCGATGAAGAGCATTCTTGCATATGTATTCCCTTACTCCAGGTGAGTGAGGGCGGTGTGTGTTGCCAGGGCGATGGCATCCTCTGTGGCTCTGTTTGTCCGATAGGCAAACTGAAGAGGATCCAGTGTGTCAGGGAGGGAGGAGCAGATGTGACATTTGACCAGCCGCTCCAGGCACTTCATGATGACGGATGTCAGTGCAACAGGACGGTAGTCATTCAGACAGGAGACCACTGATTTTTTGGGAACGGGAATGATGGTGGATGCTTTGAGGGACGTCGGGACCACTGACTGCCTCAGGGAGAGGTTGAAGATGTTGGTAAACACCTCTGCCAGCTCGTCTGCACACACTCTGAGTAGCCGGCCTGGGATGCCGTCTGGTCCTGGAGCTTTGTGAGGATTGACCTTTTTAAAGGCCCATCTCACAGCTTCTGTTTCCAGAGTTAGAGTTGCAGCCTCACTGTCCTCTTGAGGGTAGAGGATCTCCTCTCTGTTGTCTGCATCAAAACGAGCATAGAAGTTGTTCAGCTCGTCTGCGAGAGATGCAGTGGGCTGAACACTGACTGTGCTGACCTTCTTGTAGTCAGTGATGCAGCGCAGTCCATTCCACAGTCGCCTGGTGTCAAAGCTGTGGTAGCCGGACTCCATTTTGTCCCTGTAGTCCTTTCTGGCCTTTTTTATGGACTTTCGGAGGTCATACCTGGCTGCTTTATATGCGTCAGCATCTCCAGAGTTAAAGGCAGAGGTTCGCGCTTTTAGCTTGGCGCGAACATCTTTATTTACCCAGGGTTTCTGATTTGGGTATATGCGGACAGTGGTTTTTGTGATGATATCATCCATGCACTTCCCAATATATCCAATGACAGAGTCTGTGAGTTCATTGATGTTGCCATCAGCTGCATCCACAAATATCTGCCAGTCAGTTGTCTCAAAGCAGTCCTGCAGGACCTCCTCAGCCTCACTGTCCCATTTGTAAATAACTCTGGAAGCTGGTTTTTCCTGTTTTAGTCTTTGTCTGTATGCAGGCAGCAGCAGAATGGAACAATGGTCTGCCTTACCAAAAGCTGGGCGGGGGAGGGGTTTGTAACACTCTTTGAATGGAGTGTAACAATGGTCCAATGTTTGATCACCTCTTGTGGGGAAGGAGATGTGCTGATAGTATTTGGGGAGAACCTTCTTCATGTTGGCTCTGTTGAAGTCTCCCAGCACAATAAAGGCAGCTTCTGGATTTTTGTTCTCAAGTCCAGTGATGATGTCATACAGTTCGTCCATAGCCGTGGCTTTATCAGCGTGTGGTGGAATGTAAACAGCTGAGAGGAGAACTGAGCTGAACTCCCTCGGGAGGTAAAAAGGCCTGACTTTAACGGTCAGGAGCTCGAGGCTATGAGAGCAGTAAGTTTTTAAGATACACACATCTCTGGCCCACAAGGAGTTAACCATAAAGCACACCCCTCCTCCCCTCTTCTTGCCTGAGTCCTTCGTTCGGTCTCCCCGGTAAACAGTGAATCCATCCGGCGTGATGGCGCAGTCGGGGGCGCTGGGCTCCAGCCATGTCTCCGTGAAGGCCAGAACGCAGCAGTTCCTGATGTCTTGCTGGTGTTTAATCTGTGCACGCAGCTCGTCAAGTTTGTTGTCCAGAGACTGGAGATTCGCGAGCAGGATGCTGAGGAGAGGTGGCTTGCTGTTTCTCTGTCGCGTTCGGCACAAAACTCCAGCACGTTTTCCCCTCTTTGTTTTCCCTCGACGTCGTGCGAGTAAACAAAGGATCCCAGGCAGCACAGCGTCCACGGAGTCAAAACCAAGCGCTTGTCTGTCATACCGCGTGTATGATCGCGCTGTGCGCACAGTAATAGAGAGCAGAACAAAATAAATAATAAGATTTTTGCTGAGATGACTGGGAGCTCTCGTCGGTGCTGCCATCCTACGGCGCAACCACTCCGAGTCAATCAAAGCCTGCATTGCAGTTAACCTCCTTTATTCCCCCAAAACTGTTTGAGTTGCAATAGAAAACATCCACAAAAGTCTTGTGCATTTGAAGGTTTATTGTTCTAATAAAACCATAATGCTTTCTTGGATTGCCTGAGCATTTTGTGGCTCTTTTGTAAAAAGGGCTTTGGTCGAATCTGGTAAACTGAACTTGCCCGCCCAAAATAATTTATGACTGACTTTGTGAAGACTTCAGATAAGCACACAAGTTGTGAATGCAACATAAGCTATATAGGCTACAAACATAGTAATTATAAAAAATCTGGTTTCACCTGTATGCTCTGTCATTATATCCTGCATGTAGCCTCTGACAGAAGACACTCTTGTTGAGTATTCTTGTGTCTCTGGTTTTTCTCTAGCTGCCTCTTTACCTGACTGCTAGAAAAAAACAGGCATGAGGGGAAGGTGAGGGGAGCACCAGCATCTCCTGAAGTGATTTACAGAACATAGACAAACAACCACAAGTGATTAGGAATGCTAGGCGAAAACAACGGTGCCAAATGGCAGCTCTCTGGGAGTTCTAGTGATAAGGAAACTAATTCAATATGTTAGTTGGTAGCTTTACCCTATCTGACCTAGGGGTCTGTCTACTAATTCAAGATTTTTTAGAAAAAAGTGTGATTAATTGCATTTAAAAATGTAAGCTAATCTCCCAATACTGTGATTATATGTTCAAAGTTTTGACTACACCATTTAAACCTTCTTACTGTCTTAAATTGTGATTTAATTCCTTAAATATGGTCAGATGTTAACGTAGGTTTACACTAAAAGTCTTGCATCATAATGAGGGGAAGGTGAGTACTGCAAATACAGGCTCTAAAAGTCAATAGTCTTTGATTAGGTCTTTTCATTGTGTGTTTCTCTGATGCATGTCTTGTCTTTTCAGTTCTTGTTTACTGTCATTTCCATTTTAAATGTCATTGTCAGAATGTGGGTGTAATTCTTGCAAGATAAGCTTTGTGTTAAATGTTGACTTGTTTTTAGATTCAGGCAATGCAAGATAAACTTCCTACACAAATGCTATTTGCTTTCCAGATGTAAGAAATACCACTGACTTCAAAAGGGTCAATTTGTTACATCATAACACATTTGATTTTAAATCAAAAGGACAGCACAAAACAGACAAGTTTAAAGTCACCATAACACAAATTAGTAGATTTAAATATCACATTTACATCCTAATAAATTAGAATTACACAAAAGTTAAAGCCTGAGCTGTTTCAGTTCAGAAGGAGCAGCAAAAAGAGAAAACGTTTTAAATGTTGATTTAAAAGTTACTAGACTTGGAGCAAACTTTAAGTCTTAAGGAAACAAATTCAATATGTTAGTAGGTAGCTTTACTCTGTCTGACCTAGGGGTCTACCACCTTCCTAAGGATCTTGGATTTTTACTGGATGTAGATATTGCAAGGGAAGCCTAACTATATTTTGTCATGAAGTGATTTATAAAACAGCAGTTATACATTTGATTGAACTATGCATTTACAGCTAGCTCATCTAAAAATTTAAGAATAGGAGTGTTTTGCTCAGTTATTTAGGTTCTTTTTAAAACTATGGCTGCAGTGTTCTGAATAAATTGCAGTTTTGACATGATCAGAGCATAAAAACATTACAACTGTCCAGTCCTAATTTCAGCTTGAGAGCTACTTTAATGTCACAATGTTCACATGTGTTACTAAACGTTCATATTCAACATCATTTGGTGAAATAACCTATTTCTAAACCCTACCAGAGCAAAACTGTATAGACAGATAAAAATGTGCCAAAAGTGATTCTGCTCTTAAAAGATTTAATTAAAATGTTGTTTTATTTAAAAAAAAAAGATATATTTACTCAATACAGGTTTGGTGTTCTTGTAAATTGTGATGATGTTAAACCAACTTTTAAACTTTTACAAATATAAGAGAAGTTATATAAGTTTATTTCTTAAATGTTGTTTTCTCTGACTTACAGGAAAGCCACACCCTTGCATTTAGTGTATCAATAGGTGGGCGGTAACCTGGCCCACCTCTTTGGTGATAAAAAGGTCATGCTGTTCAGCCACTGTGCCATTTACTTGGTAAAACCTCTGGGTCAAAGCTTTCTCAGTTTTTGCTGTGAAGTGGAAGCCATCTTTTACTTTTAGTAGCTTTGTTTGTGCATTTCTCCATCTTCTTTGAAGATTTTGTTTCCTGATTTGCCAGCTACAACCTGCCAAGGTAAGGTTTCAGAAATACATATTAAACTCAAAATGTTTATGGGTATAACTGTTTATAAAGACAGCATCTATGAGTGTTTTTTTTAATAAAAAGTGAACCCATATATGGCAGGTTTTCACTGGAACAGCTCCAAAGACTTAACTAGTTTTAGTGCAAATTCATTCAAAGGGGTTAGAGTTAAGATGATTCGCTTCTCATCAAAGCTTCAACAACAATGTAATAAAACTTCTCGGTGAGAAACAAAACGTTTTCAAGAAAGCAAATAAGTCCAGTTGTGTTCATTTGAATCCTATTGGATTACCATGACCTGGATGACTGAGAACCCTCAACAGCATTTTGGTGTACACTAGTGAAGGGTCTCAGTCATGGGGTTTTTTGGTTTCGTGAAGACATTTTGCTTCTCATCTGAGGAGCTTTGTCGTGTCTAAGTGGAATATGGGAGAGTCAATCTTATACGCTGTACATGTCTTAGTCTTCAACAAGGTGAAGACTCTGCAGTCCACCTACACCTGAAGGACAAGGGACACTCCTGACAAAGCATGTATTCTGGACAGAGAAGATATATGGTTTGACAGGAGTAAAATAAGCTATCTATGTCAAATGTGGAAAAAAAACTTTAACTAGAGATGGGGGGGCTTCGATTTCACCTTTCCAGTACAATGTATCCAGTATAATGTAGCTGAGCTGATAATCAGCCCTGGGTAGTGTACGTCACACACAACAACACTGAGTTTGTCATAAATATGGCGACTGAAGTGAAGTTCGCTGCGACTCTTTCCTCTGTTCTAAATGATGGTGAGGATGGACTCGATAGTGGTGTAGAACTGCCTCATTGACTGTGGTGATAGGTTGAATTTCTTCAGCTGCCTCAGGAAGTACATCCTCTGCTGGGCCTTTTCTCTGATGGTGGTGATGGTGGGCTCCCATTTGAGGTCCTGGGTGATGGTGGTGCCCAGGAAGCGACATGAGTCCACCATCATGATGGGAGTGTCAGACAGGTTTAAGGGGGCGATGGGATGTGTGTGTTTCCTAAAGTCCACAACAACCTCCGCTGTCTTCTGGGTGTTTAGCACCAGGTTGTTGTGGCTGCACCAGGACACCAGCCGTTCAGCCTCCATTCTGTAAGCGGACGCATCCCCATTAGAGATGAGTCTGATGATGGTGGTGTCGTCAGCAAACATAATTAGTTTGACAGACTCATGCTTGGAGGTGCAGCTGTTGGTGTACAGGGAGAAGAGCAGAGGGGAAAGAACAGCCCTGTGGTGAGCCAGTGCTGATGGTTCGTAGGTCCGAGACATTCTTCCCCAGCCTGACTTGTTGTTTCCTGTCTGTCAAGAAGTCAGTGATCTACCTGCAGATGGGGTTAGGCACGTTCATCTGGGACATTTTGTCTTGGAGGAGGTCTGGCAGGATTGTGTTGAATGCAGAGCTGAAGTCCACGAACAATACCTTGGCGTAGGTACCTGGGGAGTCCAGATGCTGCAGGATGAATTGTAGAGCCATATTGATTGCATCATCTACAGACCTGTTTGCTCTGTAGGCAAACTGCAGGGGGTCCAGGAGGGGGGGCTGTGAGGGTCTTGAGGTGGGGGAGAACTGGGTGCTCAAATGACTTCATGACCACAGATGTTAGAGCCACAGGTCTGTAGTCATTTAGTCCAGTGATTCTTGGTTTCTTGGGGACAGGGACTATGGTGGAAATCTTGAAACAGACAGGCACATGAGATTCTTCCAGTGAGGAGTTGAAGATGCTTGTAAACACTATGCTTTAGAGTGGCAGGAGTCACGCCATCAGGGCTCGGGGCTTTTCATGTGTTAAGAAACCTGAACTGCTTCTGTACATCTGCTTCATGAATGTGTGTGTTAAGAGACCTGAACTGCTTCTTTACATCTGCTTCATGAATGTGTGTGTTAAGAGACCTGAACTGCTTCTTTACATCTGCTTCATGAATGTGTGTGTTATCGGTGGAGGCGGGGGTTCTGGGTTTGTAGTTGGTGATGTTCCTGAAACTTTTCCACACAGAGGTTGGGTCGTTTTCAGAGATTTGCTGCTGCATTTTGTCATGATGCTGTTGTTTTGCTTTGACCAATTCTTTGCTGAACCTGTATTTAGTGTCTCTGTAGGAGTCCTTGTCCCCCCTTTTAAATGCATCTCTCTTTTCAAACCACAGCTGTTTGAGTTTAGGGGTAAACCAGGCTTTGTCATTGTCATAACTCACCCTGGTGTGTGATGGTATGATGCTGTCCTGACAGAAGTGGATGTAGGAGGTGACAGTATCTGTGAACTCATCTAAACTGTCTGAGGTGGCCTTCATTACCTCCCAGTCTGTGGTCTCAAAGCATAAGCGAAGCTCATCTGCAGCATCAGTGTTCCACTTTCTTGTTGACTTCACAACAGGCTTGGAGAGTTTTAGCCTGTGCCTGTAAGCTGGGATCAGATGGATGGTCACGTGGTCAGACAGTCCAAGCGCAGCACGCGCTTCTGCATGATAGGCTCCCGTTACTGTGCTGTAACAGTGGTCCAGGTTTTTGTCCTCTCTCGTTGGACATTTGATATACTGTTTATGTTTGGGAAGCTCCTGGCTCAGATTTGCTTTGTTAAAGTCTCCAAGTACAATGATGAGGGAGTCCGGGTATGTCCGCTCCATGCACAGTATCTCTTCCGCGATCGCACGCTGAGCCTCGTGCACATCCGCATCAGGTGGGATGTAAACAGCGCCTAGAATGAATGAGGCGAACTCCCGCAGAGAGTAAAATGGTTTACAGTTTACTCTGCAGTCCACCTACACCTGAAGGACAAGGGACACTCCTGACAAAGCATGTATTCTGGACAGAGAAGATATATGGTTTGACAGGAGTAAAATAAGCTATCTATGTCAAATGTGGAAAAAAAAACTTTAACTAGAGATGGGGGGGCTTCGATTTCACCTTTCCAGTACAATGTATCCAGTATAATGTAGCTGAGCTGATAATCAGCCCTGGGTAGTGTACGTCACACACAACAACACTGAGTTTGTCATAAATATGGCGACTGAAGTGAAGTTCGCTGCGACTCTTTCCTCTGTTCTAAATGATGGTGAGGATGGACTCGATAGTGGTGTAGAATTGCCTCATTGTCTGTGGTGATAGGTTGAATTTCTTCAGCTGCCTCAGGAAGTACATCCTCTGCTGGGCCTTTTCTCTGATGGTGGTGATGGTGGGCTCCCATTTGAGGTCCTGGGTGATGGTGGTGGCCAGGAAGCGACATGAGTCCACCATCATGATGGGAGTGTCAGACAGGTTTAAGGGGGTGATGGGATGTGTGTGTTTCCTAAAGTCCACAACAACCTCCGCTGTCTTCTGGGTGTTTAGCACCAGGTTGTTGTGGCTGCACCAGGACACCAGCCGTTCAGCCTCCATTCTGTAAGCTGATTCATCCCCATTAGAGATGAGTCTGATGATGGTGGTGTCGTCAGCAAACTTAATTAGTTTGACAGACTCATGTTTGGAGGTGCAGCTGTTGGTGTACAGGGAGAAGAGCAGAGGGGAAAGAACAGCCCTGTGGTGAGCCAGTGCTGATGGTTCGTAGGTCCGAGACATTCTTCCCCAGCCTGACTTGTTGTTTCCTGTCTGTCAGGAAGTCAGTGATCTACCTGCAGATGGGGTTAGGCACGTTCATCTGGGACATTTTGTCTTGGAGGAGGTCTGGCAGGATTGTGTTGAATGCAGAGCTGAAGTCCACGAACAATATCCTGGCGTAGGTACCTGGGGAGTCCAGATGCTGCAGGATGAATTGTAGAGCCATATTGATTGCATCATCTACAGACCTGTTTGCTCTGTAGGCAAATTGCAGGGGGTTCAGGAGGGGGGCTGTGAGGGTCTTGAGGTGGGGGAGAACTGGGTGCTCAAATGACTTCATGACCACAGATGTTAGAGCCACAAGTCTGTAGTCATTTAGTCCAGTGATTCTTGGTTTCTTGGGGACAGGGACTATGGTGGAGATCTTGAAGCAGACAGGCACATGAGATTCTTCCAGTGAGGAGTTGAAGATGCTCGTAAACACAGTGCTTTAGAGTGGCAGGAGCCACGCCATCATGGCCCGGGGCTTTTCATGTGTTAAGAGACCTGAACTGCTTCTTTACATCTGCTTCATGAATGTGTGTGTTAAGAGACCTGAACTGCTTCTTTACATCTGCTTCATGAATGTGTGTGTTAAGAGACCTGAACTGCTTCTTTACATCTGCTTCATGAATGTGTGTGTTATCGGTGGAGGCGGGGGTTCTGGGTTTGTAGTTGGTGATGTTCCTGAAACTTTTCCACACAGAGGTTGGGTCGTTTTCAGTGATTTGCTGCTGCATTTTGTCATGATGCTGGTGTTTTGCTTTGACCAATTCTTTGCTGAACCTGTATTTAGTGTCTCTGTAGGAGTCCTTGTCCCCCCTTTTAAATGCATCTCTCTTTTCAAACCACAGCTGTTTGAGTTTAGGGGTAAACCAGGCTTTGTCATTGTTATAACTCACCCTGGTGTATGATGGTATGATGCTGTCCTGACAGAAGTGGATGTAGGAGGTGACGGTATCTGTGAACTCATCTAAACTGTCTGAGGTGGCTTTTATTACCTCCCAGTCTGTGGTCTCAAAGCATGCGCGAAGCTCATCTGCGGCATCTGTGTTCCACTGTCTTGTTGACTTCACAACAGGCTTGGAGAGTTTTAGCCTTTGTTTGTAAGCTGGGATCAGATGGATGGTCACGTGGTCAGAGAGTCCAAGCGCAGCGCGCGCCACTGCATGATAGGCTCCCATTGCTGTGCTGTAACAGTGGTCCAGGGTTTTCCCCTCTCTGGTTGGACACTTGATATACTGTTTATATTTGGGAAGCTCCTGGCTCAGATTTGCATTGTTAAAGTCTCCAAGTACAACGATGAGAGAGTCCGGCTACGTCTGCTCCATGCACAGTATCTCTTCCGCGAGCACACGCTGAGCCTCGTGCACGTCCGCGTCAGGTAGGATGTAAACAGCGCCTAGAATGAATGAGGCGAACTCCCGCGGAGAGTAAAATGGTTTACAGTTTGTGAAAAGATACTCCAGAGATGGAGAACAATCCTGCACGATCACTGTGACATCTGTGCACCAACCATTATTGATTTAAAAACACACACCTCCACCTGTGGTCTTGCCGGAGACAGTCACTTTCCGATCTGCGCGGATGAGGTGAGACCCCTCCAGCTGGAACGCGCAGTCCTGGGTGTCCTCACTGAGCCATGTTTCAATGAAGCATAGAACCCCAGATGACGAGAAGTCTCTGTTTATGTTCCTCATCAGGGTCAGCTCGTCCATTTTGTTGCGGTGTGAGCGTACATTAGAGAGGAAGATGCCAGGCAGAGCCGTGCACAGTCCCCGTCTCCTCAGACGCACGAGAGCGCCCGCTCATTTATCTCTCCTCCTGTGTCTTACTTTCCTGATCAAAGTTGATATTGAATCGGCCACAGATGCAACAAAAAATGAGGTTAAGTCCACCGGAATCATAGTGTTGTAACTTATGAGTTCTTCTCTTGAATAGGAGTACCCAGATACGCAATTTACACACAAAAACAGAACAAAAACAGCGCACCAAAGTACCACGGCAGCCGTCTGTGGTGCCATCTTGAATCCCTCACAATAGAGGCTAGCGACTCATCAGGTGATGGAGAGCCGAGGTACCCACAGTAGTTTTGGCTCATTGACTAACAATAGATAGCTACAGCTTATAGGCTTGACTCTCCCATATTCCAGTTTGAAGTGACAAAACTCCTTGGATGAGAAGAGAAACATCTTCAAGAAACCAAAGAAGTCCAGTTGCCTTCATTTGAACCCTTTGGAGTATCATGACCTGGATGACTGAGAACTTTCACTCGCCCTTTTTACAGTTAGAATTGACAAAGCTCCTCAGATGAGAAGCAAACTTCTTCAGAAAACCAAAGAAGTTCAGTTGTCTTCATTTAAACAACTTCAAATATAAATAGACAAAAAGAAATACTAATGACCAATAACAAGACAGGTCTTTGTTGCTTAATAGGTAATCTGTCTATTAAATAGAAGATATACATTCCCTCAGGTTTCTATATAACCTATTTAATAGAATAAATACATGATATTACATTAGTGTGTAATGTATTTGTTTAGTGATCATGCATAGTACTAAATTTATGGTATTTTTTTTCCTTGTTGTAGATGCCTCGTGGCAAAGGGTACCGTAGAGCTCAGGCCTTGAAGAACAGACAGTTTATGCCGAAGCCTATGGAAGAGCTATTCGAGATTCTGCCAAGCTGTACGACTTTTACTCCACGTAAGTTACATATTTAGTTATTTTCCAAAACATCAAATGCTTTTTTTGAAAACCTTTGTTGCATATTTTGAAATTGACATGGTGTATGCACACTGAGAAATTTCAGATAAATTAATGTGACACACTTTACAATTACATATTTACATTACATTGATATTGTGTTATTTTTTTTCCTTCATCTTACCATTAGGTCACGGAACAGGCTTCAGGCACAGGGTTTGTCGTTGGCCCTTGTCGCCTAACACAGGAAAAAGTCTGAAAGTCATCATCCCACCAGAGTCTTCAGAAAAGAAGGTACATTTAGCTAATAATTTATATTAATATTAAACTATATTATGTGCTTATAGGTTGACACACAGATTGCTGTGTGTTCTTTAGTTTCTAAAGTGCTTTGTGATTTTTATCTTCATAGGTCCTTCATTAAACAATTGTTTCTTCTTCTAGTTTGTCTTCGTCATTGGAGATTCACATCTCCGAGCCATTGTGGATGGCTATGTGAAGGTGCCTGAGGGGAAGCTGTCCTTTGGCTACCTGTCGGTTCCTGGTGGTACAGCAGCCCACCTTACCACTGAGGTCCGGCATTTAGTTCTCCCACGTGATCCAGATGCAGTGTGTCTGCTCGCTCCAAGCAACAATCTGGACAGTCCTATTTCTGAAGCAGAAAAAGACTTCAAGTGTCTTTTGAACACCATTTCCACTCTTTGTCCAAATGTAAGGATAGATGCAATTACAAATAATGTGCCATTAAAAGGCAATTACTGAATCAAATTTATATTCTGGTGCTTTTTTCTACAATGATTTTTAATGTCATGTAAAATTTCTGGAAAACAGGTTTTTGTTTTGGATTTCCCTCCAAGACTGAGCCATGACACGGTTGTGCAGGACCATCTGAGGATGATGTTTCACAGGGTCTCAGTACAAATGGGTATGTTGAACTTTAGTGTGCACTATACAAAATGCTTCTAACTGGAAAAACTAATTGTTAACAAAATATATTTCTTTCAGATGTCCCATACTCATCAATTGCTGAGAACTTCCCCTTTCATCGCCTGGATTTGTGGGGCAGAGATGGGGTAAGTGAGAAGCTTACTGACTTTTAATGATTAAGAGGTATTAGCTTTAGCTAAAAATGTGTTATTTTCTATAGGTTCATCTCAGTGACAGTGATGGTATGGACATTTTTGCACAATTGCTCTGGCAAAAAACATACCTGCACCTCCAAAGTCAGAAGGCCCAGGTTACCCCCAAGAAGTCTGCTGCTAGAGTGGTCGTTCAACACGCAAAGCCCATTCAACCCCAAGCAGACCAATCTAAGTGGAAAGTTGTTTTGCCTGGCAAGAAGGTAAATTGTTTTTCTATGTTTTTATTTCAACTGCAGACATTAATTGGCTGTTTAGATTTTCAACAATCATGTAATGTAAAAATTTCATTAATTTTTTCAGAGGTCTACTCCAGCTGGTCCAAAGGAGCAGAGATCATCTTCAAAGAGAATTCTTCTTCATGAGGTGAATGATTAATTTTAATTAATTAGGGTTCCAAGCCCAAAGGGCAGAGAACCCTATTGTTTTTGATAAATGAGATTTTATTTGATGTTCGTCATGTTGATTGATATGAGTTTTTCTAATATTGTCTACATCAAAATGTTCAGGCCGAAGTCTGTTTTGAAGTTAATCCCAAATACTTCCACGAAGATCTGCTGCATGTCTTGGAAAATGACAGTACTGGATGTCCAGATGTGCTTTCACCAGATGTCCAACAAAAAAAGGTAAATATGAAGAAATATGTTTTTTCATTATAATGTTTTGATATTAATCTTTAATTCATTATTAATTTTAGATATTTGTCACCTAAGAATTTACAATCTGTTCATATTTTGATGACAGGTGGTACAACCTGAAGGAAAGCCAGTGTCCTTTGGAAAAGAGAAAAGTGTTGTCAACACGCAGGTTTGTTATTTTTTTATCATTGTTTTCCTATTTGTTGGTCAAGTCCTCCTGTAAAACATGCACAAAGTAATTACATGCATTGTATACTGTTTTTATTTCAGGGACAGGCAACAACGATCCAGAAGCCCCCTGCCAGTGCAACAGCACCAATAAAGGAGCAAGTGATCATGCCCTCTGATGATCATGAATGGCCAACACTTGCAGAGAGTTTAAAGGTAATTACGATTTACACACACAATACTTTTAAAATATAAAGTTGTAATATTGCTTAAGAGGTACACATTTCTACAATAATGGAAAAATTAACATAAAACCTTGAATGACATTTTCTTTCAGACATCTCACATTCATCCAAAAGGCTCACGTGGCACACTGATGTCTCGTCATCAGGTGAATAAACTCTCATTCAAAGAAACCAAATCAGTTTTGTTGCCTTTACTTGAAACCTTTGGATTACAATGATTCCCTTCATTTACTTACAGAAGTACCTGAAGGACTGCAGTGTGGTCCTTCAAAAACTGAAAGAGAAAACTGATGACGCCAGTGTGCCATCACCAGCCCCCAATGACAAAACGGTGAGACCTATCAGCTTTTTTCATTGAATGATGCTCATTCTAAAGTTTTTACTCAAATAATTATATTCTTTGCTTATTTAAATAAACCTTTTCATTTTAACAGTATGCAGCTGCTGTCCAAGAACAAAAATCTGTTTCACGCACAGATGTCACCAAGGACCA